>NC_143585.1:64934725-65089857 GCF_048544385.1 Mastigoproctus giganteus | reverse complement strand
TACATACAGGTCTACAAGCCTCATTTTAGAAAGGATGTGGATCTGTTGGATTTGGTGCAGAGAAGAGCAACAAGGTTAGCAATGGGAATAAAAGGGTGCTCTTACCTGGAAAGAGCTTCATTTCTACAAATTGCAGCATCTGAAGACTAAGCACATGCAAAGCGATCTGACTGTGATATGTAAAGCTGTGAACAGATTGAGTACATGTTGAAGGCATTCTTCTCTTTGCTCAGACTACATACTAGGGGACATAAATTCAAATTGAGAAAGGATGGTTGCAGGATAGAGATGTGCAGAAGTTTGCTTTAGCCACTGGGTAGTTGACTGTTGGAACAAACTTTTTTCTGAAGTAGGTAGTTGAATATATTCAAAGAGGAACTAGATAAACTATTAGGAGGGGATATGGGAAAACTTTTTTTTTTTTTTTTTTTTTTTTAGCTGGTGCTGTATAAGTTTGCTTTCTTGTATCATTTGCCACATTTATACTACAAGAAGTAGTTCCTGATTCACTAACCATTAGACTAAAATGATAGTAATAGTGGCATGCAATGCAAGAAAGCAAGCATATGTAGCATCAGCCTAAAAAAAAAATTCACACAACCATTCCCTCTAAAAGTTTGTCCAGTTCCACATTGAATTTATTCAACTTCCACAACAACACATAGAAGTTTGTTTCAGCAATTAACCGTCCCCCTGGCTAAAGGCAAATTTCTGCACATCTATTCTACAGCTGTCATTCCTCAATTTGAATCTATGTCCCCTTAGGTTCGTAATCTGAGCAAGCAGAAGAATCCCATCAGAATTCAGCGTGCTCAACCCATTCAAGGCCTTATACACCTCAATCAGATCACCTCACAGGTGCCTGGTCTCCTGCCACTGCAATTTGCAGAACTTAAGCCTCTCTTGGTAAGAGGACCCCTTCCTTCCACTCACCAATCTTGTACATGGTGAAGCAAATCTACATCCTTCCTAAAATGAAGCCTCCAGACCTGTACACAGTACTCAAGGCATGGCCTGACCATTGCCTTATACAAAGGGATAATCACCTCCTTTTCCCTGCTAGCAAAATTCCAGTATATAATTGACAAAAACTCTATGACCTGTTTTGGCACCTGTCTGCACTGCTCAGAAAACTTCATATCTGATTGCACAATTACTCCCATGTCTTTTTCATTTTCTACCACCCTAAGTGTAGTACAACACAGTTGGTACGTTCCTCTGGGGTTGCTTCTACCCATATACAGTACTTTGCATTTGTCAATGTTAAACTTCAGTTGTCATCTCTCAGCCCATCTGCTCAAATTTTCTAGATCCTGTTCCAGTAGCACACTGCCATTACTGTCATTAACAACCCTGCCAATCTTTGTATCATCTGCAAACTTCTACACTAAGCCTGATATATACCTTCATTAATATCAAATGATAATTGTTGTTGTTTGGTTTTTAGGAGCATTAGCAATTAAGGCCATATTACTCCGGGGATATGCGGTGGTCATTCCCTGACCTTCGCACATCTTCCGTATTTGGTGGTCACGGGCTCGAACCCCGGTCTAATCAAGAAGCATGTGCTACGCACTGCTGCTCCTGCCCAACTGGCTACGGAGGCGCCTATCAATGATAAATATACAAAACAACAGTGGGCCCAACACCAAACCCTGCGGGACTCCACTAATCTCCAATCCATGGGGACTTCCCCTGAGTCCAAGGATGCTTTCATAATTATGGCTAAGAGTTTGCTTAGTTCCTTTGCCGCCTCCTTTAATGTAACTGGATAGATCCCATCCATCCCAGGAGCCTTTCTTATGTTTAACATTCACAATTTCTCCTCCACTTTGCTCTCAGTTATTACAAAATCATTAAGCACCCTGTTACAGTTTGATAGACTTCTGGCATTTTCCTCCCTTAATACTCATTCAGTTTGTTAGGTATCTGAGCAGGATCATCAACAGTCGAACCATCGATATCAAGTGGACCAATCTGATTCATCCCCTTCCTTTTAGAGGTTATATAAGTAAACAGGTCCTCGCTGTTTTTCTTAGCATCCTTTGCCAAAGATTTCTCGTAATCTGCTTTCGCTTGCCTAATCTCCTTTGTGACTTGATTATAGACTAGCTTATATCTGCCATAGGCTTCTGTGTTGCCTGATAATTTATATGCATCCCATACATTTTTCTTCTCTGCCACGAGTCTCATTAGTTCATTTGACAACCATTTAAGCCTAAACCTTGAACAATATTTCTTAATAGGTATGAAACCCTAGTAGCTTCCACGATTAATTCCTTGAATGCTTCCCACTTAGAATTTGCTGTTGGTAACATCATCATCAGTCGGTTCCACTGTACAGAATTTAAAAACTGTCTGAGACCACTGTAGTCACAGTTATGGAAGTAAAAACCCTTCCCTTTACCCCTGATGGTAATTATATCCTTAAGTAAATCGCACATCAGTACACTGCGATCACTGCCACCTAGTGGTTCCTTTATCTGCAAATTCTTAATACAAGAATAATCACTGCTGATAACCAGATCAAGAATATTACCCTCTCTGGTTGCCTCTCGAACATGCTACTGCAGAAAACAATCATCCAATAAATCCATAAAAGTCTTGCTAGTGTGCGAGTGACCAATCCACAGGTTCCAGTCAATATCTGGGAAATTAAAATCTCCTATTATAGTACATTCTGATTTACTAGCCCACTATTTCTCTGTACAGTTGTTCATTGTACTCATTAGACCTATAACCCTTACTCTTATTTTTGCTTTCCCAGTGCTTATGTCACACTAAACTGACTCAACGCTGCACTGTCCATCTATGTCAACTGCATGCCCTTACTCTTATTTTTGCTTTCCCAGTGCTTATGTCACACTAAACTGACTCAACGCTGCACTGTCCATCTATGTCAACCGGATGCACTTCCTTACTTTTTATATTTATCTTAATTAACAGCATAACCCCTCCTCCCTTCCTATCCTTTCTGTACACATTGTCAATTCTGCATTCCTAATATCTGTGTGACACCATATCTCTGATATCCAAACAATATCCACCTTTGATGTCTTGACCAGCTTTCAAATTCATCAAATTTATTTACTATGCTTCTAGCATTGGTGTACATGCACCCATTCTTAGTTACCCTAACACGGTCCATATATTTATTTGTTTCATGATGACTACCATCATTCCCTGAAAATTCCAGCATCCCTTGCTCCAGGCCACTGCTCATTCTAATAGAAATAGTTCAAGAATCACCTTCACCTCTGCCTGAGGCTACTTTTAACCTTTTAGTCCGTGAATCCCCCCTAAGCTAGCAGTTTTCCAACCCATCTAATGCTGCCTTGATAGCATCAGCAAACACTCTTGCACCCTTTCTATTTAAGTGTATCCCATCCCTGTAGAAGCAGTCTTTCCTGTTAACAAGCACAACCACACTGAAAAAAATTCTATTCCATAAGCCTTGCACAATTCCTCCAAGGCCGAATTGATTGACAAGGTTCTCATCATATATTCCCTCCTATCATGTCTGGGAAGAATTGCAGACACTTTAAAATTTAACCCTAACTCGTGCCTTCAAGTGCCATACTTTAAAAAAAGTATGTACCCTGTATGCACGAAAGATGCTTTATTTTATATGAAACATCCCTGGCTTGGATGAGGTTAAAGGGTTTTAGGAATGAAAAGAATCCAAACACATTTAATTTGCATGAATGGTATACGAAGAGATGAGAGAAACCGAAGTTATGAACGATGCAACGTTTTATGCTCACGCCTGCTACTTACTCTACCAAATCAACATTAGCATCATCATCATTAGAACATCATTTACGTCTGCATTTTCATTACCAATCAGTTTTACTTCAGTCCAAAAAATTTAGTAGGTGCCACCAAAGGTGTTTTCACGTCAAAAATTCTTTCATTATGCTAAATACAAATCTTTGACCAAAATCCTGTCAAAATATGGAGCAACTATGTATGCAGCATATGTTCTTCTAAAAGGTTTGCCTCTTTCCTTCATCAATTTTTCCAATATATATGCCAGTGAATAAACAAAATTTCACTATTTGTAACAAGTGAATATACAATATTCCAATATACGAGGGGTGGGTTCAAAAATTATTTGTATTCACCCAGTAGTTGTGACAGAAGGTTTAAACAAACACACCATGTATTACACTTTTTTTCAATGTAGTCAGCAGAAAAAATTTAAGTTTTTTTTTTTTTTTCTGAGGGTGCAAGGTCAGGGGAGTAAACAGAATGCAGTAATATTTCAAATCCATATTCGTGGGCACACTTCACTGCAGCATGCGAGGAATGCACGGGCATTATCGTGGAACAGGCACATACACCCTTGACAGCTTTCCCCGTCTTTTTTCTCTTATAGCAAGATGTAGCTTTGTGAGGAGGTTGGAATAATACTTTGCCATTGCAGTGCGGCCCTTTTGAAGGTAATCTGTTAGTATTACACCATGATGATCCCAAAAAACTGACAGCTTTACCTTACCAGCACTTGGTTAGACGTTTGCCTTTTTTGGGGGGGGAGTGATTCTACATGCTTCCATTGTTTTGACATTTGTTTTAATTTCAGGATAATTGTGATGGATACAGTAAAAGAATTTCTCTTGCTTTTCCTGACATATTGACAAAGTTTCATGTGCACATTGCTCATATGGAACTGCTGATGGATGATGTTATCCACAGACCCTACACTAATTTGGAGCTCTCAGCCTTATCTTTCTTTGGCACTGACATGGCAATCTTCAGGATTAATGCCTCAATTTTTGCAACACTTTTCTGTTACAGCAGTTGTTGGGCATACTGGGATTTCTTCATCATGCATGCACTGAGGTTGTTACAAATTTGAATTGTTTATAGCATTGTGCAACAACACTAACCTGGGCAGTCATCTCCATAAACAGTAACCATTTCTTTGTGGATTGTTTTGGGTGTTTCCCTTGCAGAAAGAGTAACTGAATCACTGATCTGTATTCTACTTTATCCATTGTGACACTTCACTTCATTTAGCACTGCAAAGGAAAAAAAATGAATTGTCAGATCGAAACCAAAATTTGTGTGTTGCTATACACAGTTCATGGTATCAAACAAATTTTATCTATATATTATATGTATAAAAATATTATCTATGTATCACTATTTCTGGGTAAATACAAATCTTTATTGAACCCCCCCTCAAATGTTCCATGTGAATAAACAAAATTTCAATATATGTGCCAAGTGAATAAACAAACCTTACCACGTCTAGAGAATTGATGTTGTTCATTTCCACTTTCTTTCTAACATACTGGTTTTCTGGTCAAAGTTCATGTAAAACTTAGTATTATGCAGTAACATGCAAAATTATCATGTTCACTGCTGCTAAGTTTGCAAGGGTCCTTTCTATGTGCCTTTTAGTGTAACTTATATTTTTTTCTAGATTTTGATTCAGTATCATTCTTCAACTGGATCATTTCTCTGGAGTGCTGGAACAAGTTGTTTTTTTTCATGTGCCTTTCATTTTACAGTGCTCATTTATTGTCCACGATTGAATGGACGCATATCTGCATTAAGGGACAACACTTGCAGTTCATTTTGACACAAGTTTGCTTTCCAGCAGTGAATGTGTTAATTAGTAGACTGTAGACAATTTAAGTAACTACACACTGTTAATATTTCATGCACTGAATATTACAAAAATGCATTATAGCAAGACAAGGCAGCATCAAATGTTAATTTTTCAAGCAAATTATGATCTCCCCCCCCCCCTGCAATTTCTCTCAAAGCAAAATAATTGCTAAAATGAATAGCTTCAATATATATTGCTTTCTTAATATTCTTGCTCAAAACTCAGCATAAGAAGAGTCAAATATTTTTAAAAATGCATTCTGAGTTTAACAAAAAAACTTCACTACCTTGAAACAACTGATAAACAATTTTTTTCTCTTTTAATGCAGTAATCCCTTAAAATCCATTCTAACAATACTATAGAAAACCAAAGTTTGTTTCTGTATGCAACATTTAGCTATAACAATCTTTCTTTACCATATTTATATATAGTGTTACAGACAATATATAGTGTTTTTTTTTTGTTTTTTTATAATATATGAAACATCCTTGGGGACACCTACAACTGAATAAATCTGATCGGTCACAAAAAATTTGTTGCTGAAGTGATGTCATCTGTGGCTTCCACCAGAGGTGCTTCCCACACTCCCACCACTAGTCTGTGCTGAGCACTCACTAATAGTGTGATTAGAGTATGTGATGCATTTTTTGTGACCAGTACATGAGTTCTTGAGTTCTAGCGAACCGATTTACAAAATTCAAATGCCATTTGTTTGAATTTCCTTGAACTGCATTAGAAAAAAAAAAAAACACCCGCATATGTATCTTGTATTTTATGTGAAAACATCCTTGGTTTGGAAGAGGTTAGCATAATGTGAAACATCCTTGCCTAATTACCCATTTGATTGCAGCCATTTGTTAAATAGATGACTGCAACAATACAAGTATTTGTCATATGACTGCAACAATACATTTTATTAACAAAAATACAATAATAAAAGCTCTTTTATTTCGTAATCAATACAGTAAACCCCCACTATTCGCGGTATCTGTATTTGCGGTCGCCGATTTAATATAAAATGAAACCTAAAAAAAATGTGAATTTTAAAGCGCCGTGAACATTTTCCGCCATAAAAAAACATGGGCGTGGCTAAAATTATCTTTCCCGGTAAAAAGCGCTCAGTAGGTGGGGGGAGAGGGGGGTGACAAAATCGCATGGATATTTCTTGCTAATCCTTCTTCAGTATGTGTTATGCGCTTGTCATGGAAGGTTTCGTCGTTTGCTTTTAATTTATATGCTTATAAATTGAATAAACTTATCAATTCATATTGATATGCTTAAAAGTGATAAATCTACCATTTTGCAGTGTAAAACAGACTTTTTCTAGTGTGTTAATAGAAGAAAGTGACTTTATTGTAGACAAATTCTTTCTAACCCGTACAAAAATATGGCTACGAATAACAAGGGAAATGTGAAAAGATCAAAGAAGGTGATGACATTAGCGAATAAAATTGAGTTATTAGATAAAATTTCTAATGGTGAAAGTGTCTCCTCAGTGGCAAAACATTATAAAATCAATGAGTCAACGGTATGATCAATCAAGAAATCAGAAGAAAAAATCCGCCGTAGTGTCCGCGAAAACACGCTAATTGCTTCAAAAATTTGCTCTGTAACTCGTGATGTTAAATTAGAAAAAAAATGGAAAAAGCTTTAAATCTGTGGATAGAAGACGGAACTCATAATAAAATTCCGTTAAGTTCACTCATCATTTGTGAAAAGGCAAAACTCCTTTATCAACACTTTAGCGAAACTGGTGATAACACTGGCGGGTTTAGCTAGCAAAGGCGCTGGTTTGAAAGATTTGTTTGAAATTTCTAACAAATATTACATTTAATATTAAATTGTTTCTTATTTTCATTTCGATGCCATATGCTTGCATTTCACAATGTACTGTCTATGTACATAGTCATATTATGAAGGCACATATAATACATACATAGACAAAATTTTAGACTAGTTTTTCTTACATATTTCATACTTTGGAACGGAACCCCTTTATTACTATGATAGCCATAACTCAGTATTCACGTTTTCGGTATTCGCAGCATTTCTCAGGAACATAACCCCCCCGAATAGCGGGGGTTTACTGTATATACAAATCAAAATACTTAAAAGAAATGTGAAGGAGGTTTCACATCTACCACACGTGCTCGGCACATGCATGTTTTTTTTTTGATCCCAGCTAAGCTTATTGTATCATCATTGCAGCCATTTTTAAACTAGTTTATATTTGCATAATGTGCTAAAACATAATTAAAACAATGCTTCAATTTTCACTAAAGGCTCAGAAGTTCTATTAGTGTTGCTAGTCAATTCCAAAGATACAAGGAGCGATCAAAAAGGATTGAGCCAAATTAAATTAAAAATATATAAGCAAAACAATGTTTCATTGAACCTCTGGTGGTTTTTAACATAACCACCAGTTAGTTCAATACAATTGGTTCCATTTCCCTCACCATTTTTTAAACAGTACAGAGAAGTCATTAATTAAGATGCAATTTAAAATGCTCTGAGTGGCATTTACAGTATTAGCTCAGATTCAATGGAAAGACACTGCAGTAATATTCTAACTGACTGCAGAGATGAAAAATATGTTACAGATGAATATCTGAAATGCACATAACTTTCAGCAATAATCATTGTTATTAGTTTCAGTCTTTACTGATTACACATTTTTTGAAATTTTTTGGAAGAAATATGTTGAAGAAAAATTTACTTATGAAAAAACATGCTCAAAAAAGAAAAGTGATCTTGATGCAAAATAATTTAATGTATGCAATACAAAAAATAAAAAAAGAAAAAGTGATTGAAAACCAAACAAATCTACTTACCTAAATATCGGCTGACTGTTAATGCCGTGCCTGTTGCAGTGCGGACCATTTTTACACCCTGTTGTACTCGAGGGTCAACTGGAACCGGATGTACATCTGGATTTATTGCACTCATTAATTTAGTAGCTCCAAAATGTATTATGTCACCAATAATCTGAGCCCCTTTTATTAAAGCATATGATAATTTTTCAGCTCCTGTTAATATGCGAGTAAAATTCTTCTTCAATCATTTAACAAAAATCAATTTGAAATTTTTTCTTTTAAATATCAAAAATGTATACTCAGTCCAGTTTGTTTACTTATGAAAATCAAGTTTAAAAAAATGAGCTTAATGTTTCCTTTATTACTGATATATAACAAACAACATCAACTTGAAAGAAAAACATCAATTCCTTAAAGCTATCCTAAGGCCAGCTTCATACATCCTAAGGGTTGTAGGTCAATATTCACATTCATTTCTCCAAAGTATTTCCCAAATCCTGTTGAGAGTTCCTTGAAACACTCCATGCTGACTGTGCATGTGTGGTGGGGAAGGGAATTTTTTTTTTTTTTTTAACAAAAGTTCCATTTAAAATTCAGTGTCATTTCATTCAGTGATCTTAGATGGAGCAAATGAGGATATATCCTCTTCATATTTGAACAAGCATTGTTGCATAATATTCTTTATTTATTTATTTATTTATAACAATTAAGTATGACAGCATTCAACATGTCAAGCCTTAAAAATAGGGATACTGCAAGTGCTGAAAATTCTAAAATTGTTGGCAAGCATGAACACAGTACACTACTTTCAGATGGCGAGGCTACGTGTCTAATTGTGAGGAGAAAGTTTCTGCTTGCTCCTCAAGTAATATAATCTCAAGATATATTACCAGTCCAAGCATGTAGCACCTCATGAAGGGAACACAGGTGCATCTAGGTCACATCCAGTTGTTGAGCTAAGACATGTCTAGCCATCTTTGTGATAATGTGCTTATAGACCCCAGAACATCATGTTCCATTCCATTGAATGTAACAAAATTGATGATATCACATATATTGTGCAATTGCCAATATTTATTTGAGGCATGGATAAAAACTTTGTTGTAATCAAAGAGTTTGCAAATCTTTATAGTTCATACAGCAAAATCTCAAAGATTTGTTTCAAGAAGTTTTAGTGTGACAGCCATGCATTGCTGGCTGTCACACTGGATTTGCTGATCCAGTATCCAGAAAAATGAAGCAGAAATGCAACTCACTCTCACTCTCTCTCTCTCTCTCATTGTTTAATTCAATAAGAGGTTCTTACTTTCAAAAAGTTGAAATTGAAATAAGTTATAAATGCTAGATTTGAACTGTGAATTATTTCACTCATCATTAGTTCAGAAAGGTTCCAGGCTGACAATGAAACAGAGTTCCTTGACATGTCACGACATGCAGTTTTGGTATAGTGCATCAGAATAATATGCGGGTTTTTTCCAGCTCTAGAATGAAATGAAATTAAAATGTTCTGGAGGAAAAGGGAAATCTTTTGATTTGCCAGCTCTGGTGTGGCTGATTGATTTGGCATTTCTGGCTAACATGACCTGCCATTGTGCCATTGTTAGCTAGAAATCTGAATCACTTGAAAATGTATTTTCAAGGCTATAGTTGTTTGATCATAGACTTGCATTCAGCCACAAAGGCTTTCAAAATGAAACTATTGCTTTGGGAGAAGCAGCTGGAAAAAAGTAAAATTCACCACTTTCTGTGTTTGAGAGAAATGCACAAAGACTACTCAGAGGAAAATTTCAATGTCCTTAAATTTCTTGGAATTATCCATGATCTACATGCTGACTCCCAATACTGATTTCAGCTTTTCTGAACTTGAAGACATTTAGCTAATCCACTTTCCACTCAACGTGAATGTAAGCAATGGATCCAGAAAAAATAAATGACAGTTCAAGTTGCCATAGGATCATCAATTGAAGAATAATTTCACTGACCTGCCCCTTGAGTTCTATGAACACCTGGATAAGGGTTTTCCACACTTGTTTTGTCACTTCCAAAAGAAGACTAGCTTGACTGTATTAACATACATTTGTGAACAAGCCTTTTCCATAATGAAACTGAATGAAGATCAGCTGAGATGCACAATGAGTGATTCTCATCTACAAGTCACGATAAGGGTGGCACCTTAAAGATTGGAATCAATTTTTTCCCAAAGTGATGCAATCAAGGAACCAACTCCACATTTATTACTGAAATCTTAATAAATCAGGCCTTTTGAGATGGCTGTGTGATGCATCTCTTTTTTCCATAAATTCAACTGCATGAATATTAAGCTTCATTGTCTACTAGACTGACCCTGACATTTATTCCAGGATCACTCTAGCAGTAAACAATCCTAGGTAAACTGATACTTATTCTATGTTCCAAATGAAATAAGTACACTGTCGGATGAAACTGAATCACTGAGGAAATGGAGAGATGCCCTAGAGACAAATTTGAGGACTCTTCAGGATTCAAGTATTTAATGATCTGCTAATGGCTGATGTACTACTGATTCAGGCCTCAGAGGAAAATGACCAGGTGCAGACTGCTCTTGTTCCAATGGACAAGTTGGAGAACAACTACTGTCAGGAATCAGGTAACATTTTTTATGATGAGAATAGGTGGACTAGAACCAATTATGTCTGCCAGTTAGTATTACTAGTGGCAAATGATGTAAGAAAGCAAGCTCATACAACATCGGCCAAAAAAAAATTAAATTCTCACATTACCCATCCATCCCTTCCAATAGTTTGTCTAGTTCTTCCTTGAATTTATTCAAACTATCCACACTTCTAACAACAGAGGAAAGGTTGTTCCAATAATCATCAACTTTTGCTAGCAGGGACAGGGAGGTGATTATCCCATTATATAAGGCAATGGTCAGGCTACACCTAGGTACTGTGTACAGGTCTGGAGGCCTCATTTTAGGAAGGATGTAGAGTTGCTAGAACGAGTACAAAGAAGGACAAGCTTGGTGAGGGGAACAAAGGGGTGCTCTTACCAAGAAAGGCTTAAGTTCCGCAAATTGCAGTGCCTGGTGAGTAGGCACCTGCGAGGTGATCTGACTGAGGTATATAAGGCCTTGAATTGGTTGAGCAAGCTGAAGGCTGATGGGATTCTTCCTCTTGCTCAGACTAAGAACCTGAGGGGGCACAGTTTCAAATTGAGGAAGAAATTTGCCTTTAGCCAGCAGGTAGTTGATTGGTGGAACAGGCTTCCATCTTTTGTTGTGGAAGCTAATAGCGTAAATAAATTTAAGGCTGAGCTGGACAGGAATTTGGAACGAATGGAGGGGTGAAACGGGAGGGTTTTTTGGCTGATGCTGCATAACTCGCTTTCTTGCATCATATTATTAGCCATAGAGTGCAAGGAAGCCTGAGGCTTATGCTGCACCAGCCAAAAAAAAAAAAAAAAAATTTTGAATTACCCCGAGAGAGAGAGAGAGAGAGAGAGAGAGAGAGAGAGAGAGAGAGAGAGAGAGAGAGAGAGAGAGAGAGAGAGAGAGAGGAATCACCAAGAAAAAGAAGAATGATGATATCCAGCTCAGGACCCTGGGTGTGCCAAGCCCATACTCACTAGATGTGAGCCCCTGGGGTATATGCCTCTACTAATGTTAATGCTTGTTGGCTGAAGACAAGCTTCCACACATCTATTCTGCAACCATCATTCAGTTTGAATTTATGCTCCATCGTGTGTAACCTGAGCGAGGAGAAGAATCCCATTAGCACTGAGCTTGCTCAATCCTATCAAACGTTACTAACAGGTTGTCAATTTTTAAAGGGAGGAAGGGGTAAAGGCAGAATTATTATTAGTTTAAGAACTGACAATATTAATTGCACACAAACTAACAGTTTTTTGGGCAAATATAGAATACTGCTGAAAAAATTCTGCAAATTGCATCAGAATGTGTCTGAATTCTGCTCAGGCATAATAAGAGGGACTATATGCTGAAAGCCCTGTGGATTAACCAAAGGTTTAGGGCCTTTCAAAACTTTTGGGAAGAAATTTTATTAGCATAATCTGCACTATCAAAATGGAATGCAACTGAACAAAGGCAATGAAAGGGTCTTTGCCAATATCATGGGGAGGCTTTAAACCAGTTGTGAGTCATAACCATGTTCACAGCAAATACAGTTGCACAGAAAATGCTTTTTTGCTTTTTTTTTTTTTTTTTAATTCTGTTTGAAGTACACTAATGCTTGATCTTTTACTTATTAAAAATTTAATACTCCTTAAATGATTTTTTTTAATGAAAAAAAATAGAGAATTTAAAAATGTTTTATGTGCAATTTTCAATGAAACAATTTTTATTAATTCTGTGAAAAATGAATGACACATTAATCATAAAATATAAACTACCATTTTCCAGTTCAGAAAACCATTAAGCATGTGAAACTTCAAACTTAATCTGCATGCACATTAACATTTTGTTGAATAAATAAAAGAATACAAGAAAAATAAAAATAATCTAAACTAGAAACCAATCAACATCAATAAACACATTTTGTACAATAATTAAACAAAACAAAGGTTATCTAATTTTTCTAACAGATGCACTGACTAACAGTTAAGAAATAAACCTGTTTACGTTATGTTGGACAAAACTACACCCAACTGTTTTCAGGTACAGGAAGGGAGTGGAAGTTATGCTCTTGATTAAGAAGCACTGAGTCAAAGGCAGTTGATGTGGGTGGCCAGTGCAACACAGTCAATTTGGTGAAGCAGAAGACAACAAATAGTTGCATTAACAGTTGTGCTAGACTTGACAGTCCTTTATACATGTAATTTAAAATAAAAAATAACTGTTAGACATGGTCTTTAAGGTTCAGTGCTGACAGTACTGAAGTTTAATTTTTTTTTTTATATGATATTGATGAAAGGATACAGGAGAGTGGTGTCAAAATTTGGAGGTGATATCAAGATTGAGAAAATGGTTAGTGACCACTACCAAGCAGCACTTTTGGTCCTTGAGGTTGTCACAGACATTCTCTCAGATTTGCCAGACAAGCTGTTCTTGCTACCTGGGAGTCTAAAACGCTGATGGAACTGATATTCGGGTGACACTCAAGTCAAAGTGGACCCAATTTCGGCGAAGTCCGGACGGTCTATGACAGCCAAATCCTCTGCTTGCACCTTCACGATGGTGGGACTGTTAGTAATCCTGGGTATAACCTTCATGCACAAGTACATGGTGGGTGACCACCCAGGTGTGAACCAACGTAAGCAGGGGTCGAGGTGTGGCGCCCACACCACATGGAGGAACGCCACCCCTCTATGTTACCAGGCAGTACTAGGTGGTAGATGACTCTCATCAACCGGTGAAATACCACCACTTTGCTTATTGGAGGCTTGAAGTGGTGGAACCCATGTTTAGTCTCTAGAGTTAAGTTCCGGCCAACCCTTCCCTATCTCTTCCATCATACAGTATGATTGATGATTTTTGAGGTTATGATGAATGTCGTGGCGAGATCCAATATTCCTTACATTTCGAGGGTACAGCTCCAAAACGGTGTTCGCAGGCCGGCCGCTAGTTAGTACACCGGACTGAACCTATTGGTAACTCTCTAGGAGGCTTCCGGATCAGCTAGTGTATAATCTTGCTACCTCTACTCTGCCAGATAGTGACTGGAGGGAGTCCGAGTAGTGTGTATGCGGGGAGCATTGTCGAGGCCACGTTATGTCAAGGATCTGGGTATATTCTTACCACATGTACGCAATATCCAAAAATTTCATTACTTCATACAGCATGTCCCACCCACTTTTTCTTACTATTGAATACACCACGAATTGTCAAAATAATACAGCACGCTTATCTGTGAAAAGATCTAAACCTCCCAAGGACTTCCTAATTCATTTCACAAATATACGTGGTCTCAATTCTAATCTCAACGATGTCCATTTCCACTTGCAGTCTTCCAAACCCCATGTACTTTTTCTGACTGAATCTCAGTTATCAGTTGATTCAACTACTGCTCATCTCAGATGTCCAAATTATTTGCTGTATGATTCCTTTCGCCTCAAAGGTGGTACTTGTGCATATGTCCGTTCTGATATTCCCTGTCAGAGACTTGGCAATTTGGAATCTCCTCTCTTTGATCTTCTCTGGCTTAAAATCTCTCTACCTCATTGTGTAAAATTCACTGTGTAAATGAATTTTACACAATGAGGTAGAAAATCTCTCTACCTCATTGTGTAAAATTCATCTGTACCGTTCTCCCAACTCCACTAATCACTTGGAGCTCTTTGACTTCCTTTCTTTGCAACTTGACTTTCTCCAGTCCAACTTTCCTAACAGTGAGGTAATTTTCCTTGGTGATTTTAACGTTCACAACTCCAGCTGGCTTCCGTTTTCTAGTCACACCGACCCAGCAGGTCGAGATGCTGAGGCTTTTGCAATTACTAATGACCTAGCACAGATTGTTCATTTACCTACAAGAATACCGGAAAATCCTAATCATACAGCCAATACGCTTGATCTTTTTCTCACAGACAACCCTTCTAAGTACAAGGTTGAAGTGAGAGGTCCTTTAGGCACTTCAGATCACAACTTGGTGATTGTCTCTTCTCCAATGGAACCTTTATCTCATGGCTATTCCCAACCTCGTATTGTTTGGCATTACAAGAATGCAAAATTCTTGTAATGACCAGCGAGACTTCTTTTCTTCTTTTCCTTGGTCTGATTACTGTTTCAAAACTTCTGATGTCAATATTTGCTCAGATCGTGTCAGTGAAATTATTCTTGCAGGAATGGAATCCTTTATCCCACACTCCACTTTAAAATCTCGTCCTTTATCTAAACCTTGGTTTTCCAATAAATGTGCTAAGGCTGTCCAAGAGAAGAACGTTGCATATCGTAATTGGCTTGTTTCTAATTCTTCAGTTTCATTTTCTGCCTACACCAAAGCTCGCAACAATTGTAAAGCAGTTATTAATCAGTCCAAACTAGAGTTTGAACAGGCTAAGAGTAGAAAACTTGCTTCTTGCCCTAATGGTAGCCGAGCATTCTGGTCTCTTGCGAAAGCTATTGGCCGCAACTTTTGCCCATCTCTGCTCCCACCTCTGTCCAAAAACCAGATGGTTCTGTTGTCACTTCAGCCAAGGATAAAGCTGACCTGCTAGCATCCCATTTTTCTTCCAGCTCATGTATTAATGATCTTGGTAAAACACCTCCCACCATTCCTAACACGCTCCATTCAATGCCTTCTGTGGTCTTCCGTCAAAAGGATATCAGAAGGATTTTGATGAATCTTGATGCTAAGAAAGCTCCAGGTCCTGATGGTATTTCTCCACTTGTTCTCAAAACCTGTGCTCCTGAATTTACTCCTATTCTTTGCCGCCTTTTTTCACTTTCTTATTCCAAAGGTGTTTTTCCTTCTGCTTGGAAATTTGCTCATGTCCAGCCAGTTCCTAAAAAGGGTGACAAATCCCTCCCATCCAATTATCGTCCCATTGCAATTACTTCTACTCTTTCTAAAGTAATGGAGAAATCAATTAACCGCCAACTCTTAAACTACCTAGAAACCTTCCGTCTGATCAACGATCGCCAGTATGGATTCCGTCAGTGTCGATCCACTGGTGATATTCTGGCTTATGTTACCCATTTATGGACTAATTCAATGGAAAGGTTCGGTGAAACACAAGTAGTTGCTCTTGACATCTCAAAGGCTTTTGTTCGTGTTTGGCATAAAGGTCTTCTAAACAAGCTTCCATCTTATGGTTTGCCAACTGTTTTTAGTAATTGGTTATCCAGTTTTCTCTCTGATCGCTCACTGAGGGTGGTGGTAGATGGCTCTCTGTCTTTAACTTCTCCACTAATGCCGGTGTCCCCCAAGGTTCAGTTCTTTCCCCCACTCTTTTCCTCTTGTATATCAATGACCTCCTTCCATTGACTGGAAATCCTATCCATAGTTTTGACGATGATAGCACATTGCATTCAACTTTCCATTTTGAGAAACCTTGTCCTGCTCAATCAGCTTCAACTTCTCGAAAATCTGCTACCAATTCCTTAAATGCCGATCTTCAGGTAATTCTCCAGTGGGGCAAAGACAACTTAGTTGATTTCAACCCTTCTAAAACTCAATCTTGTCTTATATCTCGCAAAAAGGATTCTTCTGCTCCTATGCTTATCTTTAGTGACACTCCGATTTCTAGGCAAAATGATATATCTCTTTTGGGGATTACCCTGACTTCTAATCTCTCTTGGCACAAGCACATTACAAATATTGCTTCCTCTGCATCTAAAAAACTTGGTTTTCTCTTTCGCTCTCGGCGTTAGTTTTCTCCCAAACAGCTGCTCACTCTGTATAAATCGCAAATCCGCCCTGCCATGGAATATTGTTCCCACATCTGGGGTGGTGCCCCCAAAACCTCTCTCAGGCTTCTTGATTCCATTCAGAAGAGGGCAGTTCGGTTAATTAATGATTCATCTCTAACAGAGTCTCTCCACTCGCTTTCTCATAAACGCACTGTTTCTGCTGCATGCCTCTTCTACAGATACTTCCATGGGCACTGTTCTTCTGAATTGGCTTCTATAATTCCCGCTCTCTCTTTCAAAACAGTCCGAACACGTGCCGCCACCAGCCAACATCCATTTACTGTCCAACTTCAAACCCACAGAACCAACTTTTCATCTTCCTCATTTATTCATTCAACTGCCGTTTTCTGGAACAACCTTCCTTCATACGTATTTCCTGAAAATTACAATCTTTTGAAGTTCAAGTCCAATATCAACAAATATCTTCTTTCGTCTTCTCAACCTCCAACCCAAGCACGGTTCTAAGTACTATAGGTTATAATACGTCTCGTGTTTGGGGTTCTCATAAAAAAAAAAAAAGCACTCCTTCAAAATGAATTGGATAGGCTTCAGAGATAATCAAAGTAGCCCTTAAGTTTCAATGCTGCAAAATTTCACATTTGGGAACTCCAAAATAAGTTATACACTAAGAGAAGAGGAGAAATATTTGTGAGTTATAATCCAGGTAGACATGAAGTTCTCCACAGTGCTGACAGGCAGCAAGGAAAGCCCATGTTGTCCTGTCGACAATTTATCAAACATTTGTTTACAGTGGAGACAGAGAGAGGCGAGGGTCACAATGACGAGACTGCACTATCCTACTATGATCAACAAAAAAGAGTGTCCATATGAGGAACTTTGAATATATGGGCTACAGAGCTTGGTAACTAAGCACCTTAGAGGGAATAGTAAAATGAGTGCCGACGGTTATGATACTAGAACCTGGGAAACATAAATAAAAATTACTGGGAAAGAGGTTTAGGCTGATTTCAGAAAGTTTTCTTTTAGCCAGAAAGTTGCTAATTACTGGAATAAATTATTTCTGTGAGTGATTGAGACTGACAGCCTGGAAAAA
The DNA here is from genome assembly GCF_048544385.1 of Mastigoproctus giganteus. Lineage (NCBI taxonomy): Eukaryota > Metazoa > Arthropoda > Arachnida > Uropygi > Thelyphonidae > Mastigoproctus > Mastigoproctus giganteus. Next base: position 65,072,029 of record NC_143585.1, on the reverse strand, counting down.
TTCACAAGGTCAGCTAGCCTGGTACCTACATGAAGAGACAAGATAAAGATAGTTATTTTATTATTATACATGTTATTTGTTTATTTTTTTACTTATTTTTTTTTGACTCGTGCAGTAAAAGCCTAGGGCTTCCGTGTGCCATATGGCTAATACTAAAATCGCTCTTCCCTACAAAAAAAAAAAAGTTTATATTTTCTACTTTTGAACAAAAGCCGAGAATTAGGGTTGAATTTGAAAGTGTCTGCAATTCTGCCCAGACACGATAGAAGGGAGTATATGATAAGAGCCTTGTCGATCAATTCGGCCCTGGAAAGATTGTGCAAGGCTCAAAGGATAGAATTTTTTTCAGCCTGGTCTGTATTTATTAACAGGAGAGACTGCTTCTACAGGTATGGGATACACTTAAATAGAAAGAGTGCAAGAATATTTGCTGATGCTATCGAGGCAGTGTTAGGTGGGTCGAAAAACTGATAGCTTGGGGGGGGGGGATACAAGGACTAATAGTTTAACAGTAGCCATAGGCAGAGGTGAAGGTGATTCTTGCACAACTTCTATTAAAATAAGTAGCGACCTGGAGCGAGGAGTGTTGGGGGTTTCACGGACGAATGGCAGTCATCCTGAAATAGGTGGGTATATGGGACGTGTTAGGGAGAATAGGAATAGGAGCATGTAAGCTTGCATGTATACCAATGCTAGACGTATAGTAAATAAATTTGATGAATTTGAAGCGTTGGTCAAGACATCAAAGTGTTGGTCAAGACATCAAAGGCAGATATTGTTGAGATAGCAGAGACGTGGTGTCACACAGATATAAGGAATGCAGAACTGGAATTTGGGGAGTACAATGTGTACAGAAAGGATAGACAGGATAGAAAGGGAGGAGGTGTTATGCTATTAATTAAGAAAAACATAAAATCAAAAGAAGTGCACCCGTTGATATAGATGAACAGTGCACTGTTGAGTCAGTTTGGTGTGACATAAGCACTGCGAAAGCAAAAATAAGAGTAGGAGTGTGTTATAGGCCTAATGACTCGAATGAGTACAATGAACAATTGTACAGAGAAATAGAGTGGGCTAGTAAATCGGAATGTCTTATAATGGGGAATTTTAACTTCCCAGATATTGACTGGAACTTGTGGGTTGGTCACTCACACACTAGTCAGACTTTTGTGGATTTATTGGATGATTGTTTTCAGCAGCATGTTTGAGAGGCAACCAGAGAGAGTAATACTCTTGATCTGGTTATCAGCAGTGATCATTCGTGTATTAAGAATTTTCAGATAAAGGAACCACTAGGTGGCAGTGATCACAGTGTACTGATGTGGAATTTATTTAAAGATGTAATTACCATCAGGGGTAAAGGAAAGAGTTTTTGCTTCCATAAAGATGAGTACAGTGGTCTCAGAAAGTTTTTAAATTCTGTACAGTGGGATCAACTGACAATGTTACCAATAGAAAATTCTAAGTGGGAAGCATTCAAGGAATTAATCGTGGATGCTACTAAAAGTTTCATACCTATTAAGAAATATTGTTCAAGGTTTAGGCCTAAATGGTTATCTAATGAACTAATGAGACTCTTAACAGGGAAGGAAAATGCATGGGATGCATATAAATTATCAAGCTACTCAGAAGCCTATGGCAGATACAAGTTAGTCTGTAATCAGGTCACAAAGGAGGTTAGTCAGGCAAAGGCAGATTACGACAAATCCTTGGCAAAAGATGCTAAGAAAAACAGCAAGGATTTCTTTACTTATATAAACTCAAAAAGGAAGGGGATGAATCTGATTGGTCCACTTGACATCGATGGTTCGACTGTTGATGATCCTGCTCAGATAGCAAACAAACTGAATGAGTATTTTGCATCTACATTCACACATGAGGAATTATTAAGGTTTGAAAATGGCAGAAGGTTATCAAATTGTAGCAGGATACTTAATGATTTTGTAATAACTGAGAGCAAAGTGGAGGAGAAATTGTTGAAGTTAAACATAAGAAAAGCACCTGGGGTGGATGAGATCTATCCAGTTATATTAAGAGGCGGCAAAGCAACTAAGCAAACCTTAGCCATAATTATGAGAGCATCCTTGGACTCAGGGGAGGTCCCCACGGACTGGAGATGTGCAAATGTATCTGCAAATTCACAAAAGGGGATCAAAGGGTGACACGAGTAATTACAGACCAGTTAGTTTAACTTCTGTTCCGGGTAAAATAATGGAGTCACTGGTTAAAGATGCATTGCAGGATTGTCTAGACAAGACTGCAGCAATAATTCAGACACAGCATGGGTTTGTTAAGGGAAAGTCTTGTCTCACAAATCTGATAGGATATTATGATGTGGTTACAAAGGAACTGGATGCAAAAAATAATTTTGATATCATACATTTGGATTTCAGGAAAGCTTTTGACACTGTTGCACATGAAAGACTATTGTACAAATTGGAGCAGAATGATATTAAGGGTAAGTTGCTACAATGGATAAATGGATGGTTAAGTGGGAGAAGACAGAGGGTGGTAATCAATGGGTGCTGCTCTTTGTGGACTAATGTTATTAGTGGAGTCCCACAGAGTTCGGTGTTGAGTCCACTGTTGTTTTGTATATTTATCAATGATATTGTTTGATATTATTTATCAATGATCTGATAAATTGATAAATTTATCAGATGATACAAAGGTTGGCAAGGTTGTTAATGACAGTAATGGCAGTGTGCTACTGCAACAGGATCTAGATAATTTGGGCAGATGGGCTAAGAAGTGGCAACTGAAGTTTAACCTTGACAAATGCAAAGTACTGCATATGGGTAGAAGTAACCCCAGAGAAATGTACCAACTGTGTGGTACTACACTTAAGGTGGTAGAAAATGAAAAAGACCTGGGAGTAATTGTGCAGGCAGATATGAAGTTTTTTGAGCAATGCAGACAGGCTGCCAGGGCAGGTCATGTCGTTTTGTCAATGATATATAGGAATTTTGCTAGCAGGCAAAAGGAGGTGATTATCCCTCCGTATAAGGCAATGGTCAGGTCACGCCTTGGGTACTGCGTACAGGTCTGGAGGCCTCATTTTAGGAAGGATGTAGATTTACTTGAGCATGTACAGAGAAGGGCAACAAGATTGGTGAGCGGAATGAAGGGATCCTCTTACCAAGAGAGGCTTAAGTTCTGCAAATTGCAGTGGCTGGAGACTAGGCACCTGCACGGTGATCTGATTGAGGTGTATAAGGCCTTGAATGGGTTGAGCACGCTGAATTCTGATGGGATCCTTCCACTTGTTCAGATTACAAACCACATTCTAAGGGGGCATAAATTCAAATTAAGAAAAGACAGGTGTAGAATAGATGTGCAGAAATTTGCCTTTAGCCAGCGGGGTGGTTAATTGCTGGAACAAACTTCCATCTGTCGTTGTGGAAGTTGATAGGTTGAATAAATTTAAGGAGGAACTGGACAGGCACTTGGAGGGAATGGTGTGATTTTTTTTTTTTTTTTTTTTTTGGCTGATGCCTCATAAGCTCATAACACTTGCTTTCTTGCATCACATGCCACTACTACTACTACTTATACAGAAAAGAAAGAAATATTTTCAGAAAATGCTTATTAAAAATTTATACAACCAAAAAGTTGCTATAAATTAAGTATTGCAGGCATCTGTGGCGAGTCCAAGAAAAGTGCTGGGTCTTTTATGAGTAGTTTTATTTTTTGTTACAAGTATTCATTAAAAAATTTTCAATCAAATTATCTATCCAAATATACCTTGTTTAAATACTGTTATTCTAAGCCACAAAGGCTGCTTTATCCTTGCCCTAACCCTTCAAATACCCGCCTCAAAACACAAATTTAATTATCCATTGTCCATACTTGTATTTGTTAGCACATTCTAATGCTCAATTTAGAATAATAACAGTATTTTAAATTGCCATTTTCAATTTCACAATTTAAAATTTATTATTACATGTGTATCAGTTATGAATATAAATATTACAATGAAATACGAACTGCACAAAATATAGATTACCTGATACAATGACACTTGCAACAGTTTCAGAATTAAGTGAATTTCTTTCAATATATGGTGGTGATGTTGGTATTAGTGATGAAGCTTCTGTACATGGTTGTACTTCTTTGATTAAAGTCAGTTCAACTAGAAGTTTCTCAAATTCCTCTAATACAGACTGTGTTATATGTGCTGGCAAAATCACTCCAATTGCTGATTCTTAATTAAAAGAAGAAACCCAAATTATATAACATATAAAAAGGAATATTAAAAATAAGTGAAAATATATGCTAAAAAAAAAAAAAAAAAAACTCAAAATATTTATTTATATGTTCTGTTGCAAAAAATGCCTCAACAATGATTTGAATATCATTAATTTGTGTATTACTTACATACACACACATACCAATTTTATAAAAATAAAAAAAGAACTTTTGACATAATAATAAAGAAAAATACCAAAATATGATTGTGATAAAGCCTACTTAAAACATTTCAATGTAATAAGAACTTTTTTTTTAGTCCTGATATGTCATTCATTCTTGAAAAGAAATTTCAAGGATCATCAATAGGAAGATAGAAGCATCAATTAGCCAATTAATAAATTTTATAGAGCATCATCTGCAATTGCAAACTACTCCAGTATTAGTATTAATCCACAATTTGCACCCCTGTTCATAAGTTGCGTGGTACCTGACAGGTACCACGAGACTGGTGTGTGTGTGTGTTTTAATTCTGTTCTGAGTACACCAACTCAATCTTTTACTAATGCAGAAGCTGCTCAAAACTTTGCTATACCATGATCATCTAAATAACTGAATTGTGCAATTCAAAAATTTCACACAATAACAACATTTTATAAATAATTTAAAAAAAAAAAAAAAAAAAAGAGTATTTAATTTTTGTAGCAGATACCAATGGTCAAGATACAGTTATGTTACACTGAAACTGAAAGTGGCACGATGAAATGAAAGGCAAAATAGTCACAAAAACAGTCATGCTAGACCTGTCAGATGCATTCACATTTAATTTGAAGGTAAGCAATAATTGTTTACTTCCAAAGCTTTTCAAATAAAACTACCTTTTTTAGGAAGGTACTGAAAGTTTCAGTTATTAACCTTTAAAATTAATGCACACATCATTTTGGAAACTATGTAAGGAAGCAAAGTTATTCTGCAGTCAAAAAATAACTGAATCAATCATAAACTATCCATTTCTAAAAGTAACAATCCAATTCTGCTTTTAAACCTTGTCAGACTTTCTCAACTACCTTGGGAGGCAACTTATTCCAATGTTCAAAAACATGCTGCCCAAAGGTGACTTCACGAGATCGAATCATCTACTGCTTCCCAAAATTTTATATCTGTATCCTCTAGTTCTTTTGCCTGCTAATGTGAAAATACTTCCCTTGTTCATATTACTTATTCCTTTAAGAGCTCTAAACACCTCTTCAGATCACCCCTAAGGTTTCTAGCTTCTAGGCTCTGCAGGATATAGCTTCTAAGACATTCCTTGTAGGGACGATCCTTAACACTCCCAAACAATCTAGCCATCCTCCTTTGGACCCTCTCAAGAATTTCTAAGTGCTTTTTTAGAGGAAGCCTCCAAACCTGATGAAGTGTCGCAAACAAGTTAGCATTAGTAGCAAGTGATATAAGCTTATGCAGTATCAGCAAAAAAAAAAAAAAGCCTTATTGTCTGTTCCCTCTAATAATTTGTCTAATCAGCCCTTCCTTAAATTTATTAAAACTACCCACTTCCAGAACACTGGATGGAAATTTGTTCCAACACTATCCTGTAGCCATCTTTTCAATTTAAGTTTATGCATGTCATCCGAGAAAGAGTAAGGATGTCACCAGTATTTAGTTTACGCAATCCACTTATATCCTTAACCATGTCCAGTTCGGTTTCCTTGCAGGTGCCTAGTTTACAAGCATGCAATTTGCAGAACTCAAGTCTTTCATGGTAAGAGTACCCTTTTGCATTCTTAACTAATAGTGTTACTCTTCTCTGCACCCATTCCAACAACTCCACATCCTTAAAAACAGGCTTCCAGACGTATGCGGTACTCAAGATGTAGTCTAACCATGGCCTTGTACAACTGGGATCATCACTTCCTTGTCCTTGCTCCAAATTTTTGCATATTATTGAGGGAACCCCAAGCAAGGCTTATATAATTAGATAAACTTGTCCTTGCTGACATAGTTGTGGTATATCATTGACAGAACTCAATAACCTATTCTAGCAGCCTCTCTATACTGCTCAGAACTTCAATGCCGGGCTGTTCAATTATCCCTAGTTCTCTTTCATTCTTCACCATCTTGAGTGTAATACCACCTAATTGATATGTTATTCTAGGATTACTTCTTACTATTATATATGCAGCACTTGGCACTTACCAATGCTAAATCTCAATTGCCTCTTACCACCCAACCATCCTTTATCAGTATGCTCCCAATGCTACACTGCTTCAATTTGCTCAGCAGCCTTTCATTATATTATTATTAGCCATATGATACAAGGAAGCCTGAGGCTTATGCTATACCAGACAAAAAAAAAAAAAAAAAAAACACTTTCTGCATGACACACACACACACACACACACACACACACACACACACACACACACACACACACACACACACACACACACACACACACACACACACACACACACAGAGTTGTTGTTCTTGTTTGTTATTTGGTTTTTAGGAGCATTAGCAACTAAGGCATATTGCTCCAGGGATATGCAGTGGTCATTCCCTGACCTTTCCGCATCCTCCGTATTTGGTGGACATGGGCTCGAACCCCGATCTAATCAAGAAGCGTGTGCTACGCACTGCTGCGCCTGCCCACCTGGCTACGGAGGCGCCCACACACACAGAGAGAGAGAGAGAGAGAGAGAGAGAGAGAGAGAGAGAGAGAGAGAGAGAATCATCAAGAAAGATGATATCCAGCTCAGGACCCTGGGTGTGCCAAGCCCATACTCACCAGATATGAGCCCCTGGGGATAAATCTTTTTTGCTTTTTTATAACATTTGCCACTACTAATAGTAAATATTGTTGGAAACATTTCTTTCTTGCTTCATTAAGCAAATGTACACTAACCAAATGTTAAATTCCTAGATAAACTTGTGTAACTTGCCGAGATATGTTCCTCGAAGATTTATGAATAATTTTATTATTATTATTATTTTTAAATGATGAGATATGAATTAGTATACATACCTCTTAAAGTACACTGAAAGGACAGAATTTGTGGGATACCTGGTTCCTGGGCAACGCAACACTGTCATCTCTCTTGCTAGTGGATGAATCCACCACTTGGCAGATATATAGGAACACTGCATCACTGCATTCATGTAGATGATAATTCGATGTCAGTATGGATAAACATCGTGAGTTAACCGACTTTGAAAGAAGGATGATAGTGGGTGCCTGATGCATGGGTCACTCTATCGTGGAGGTGGTGCAGAAATTGCACTATCCCCGTTCAACAGTATCAAGAGTGTATTGGGAATACGCCACTTCCAGAATAACATCTCACCGTGGACAGCGCTGTGGGTGGAGAAAGGTGGCGGATGAATGTGGCTGCCAACGTCTGTCTCGTATTGTTTCAGCCAACCGGAGCGACAGTGGCACAAATCACTGCTGACTTCAATGAGGGAGCTGCCAGAAACGTCTCCACCAAGACCATCAAGGTGATCATTAGCTGCAATAGGTTATGGGAGCCACCAACCCACCAGAGTTCCATTGCTAACACCACAACACAGGCTCTACACCTCAACTGGGTGAAAGAACATCAGCAGTGGACCTTGGATGACTGGAGACTGGTCTCCTGGTTTGAGCGGACTGGAGGATGTGTATCTGGTGGAAACCACACAAAGCTTTGCACCTGTCATGTTAACAAGGAACTGTTCAGACAAATGAACGGTCCGTAATGATCTGGGGCATGCTCAACTGGCACAGAGATGCACCTAGACGTATCTCTGAACAGTCCAGGTTATGTGTCCATCCTTGCAGACCAACTACATCTCTTCATAGTCATTGTTTACCCATAGTGCAATGGACTCTTCCAGCAGGACAATGCGCCTACCCACAGAGCGACTAGAGCATGGTTCGAACAGCATTCTGCAGATTTTACCATTTTGGCCTCCTTGTTCACCGGACATTAACCTTGTAGAGCATCTTTGGGATGCTGTGGAAAGGTCCGTTAGAGCTTTGGATCCTCCACCCAGGAATGCGATGGAATTATGGACAGTGGTGCAGCAAGCATGGGTGGAAATACCTGCAGAGCTCTTTCGTGAACTAGTGGACTCAATGCCTTGCCATGTGACTGCCCTTATCTGGGGCAGTCACATGGGCGAAAAGTGGGCCTACCCATTACTAGGTAGGTATCCCATGATTTCTGTTGTCCACCCAGTAGTCCTATCTCAAAAATTCATCCAGAGGAAGTTGATGAATTGTCTGCTTTTTGTCATAGAGTCTTATAACAAATGTAACATTACAAAAGGCCTCTGTTAACATTAATACCTATTTCAACATTGGGATTGAAATCCTCTGTGACTTCTATTGTCACTCTTTCTCCTCCCCTTCATGATTTCATTGGAGATTTCAGCATCACTATCATCACTATCATCTCTCTCCTTCAATATGTGCTAGCAACTCATTCACATTTTTAGAATCCACTTCTAGGTTAAGGTGTTTTGCCATGTGAGATTTCTTTTGTGACATTTTCTTGCATAGTTTGGAAATCTTCATAGTTATGGACCTGTGTTATAGAAATCTTCATTGTTATGGACCTGTGTTATAGAAATCTTCATTGTTATGGACCCACTGTGGCCTAATTTTTCTTCATCATCCCTTTATAGTGGATTGCTTGATATCTTTCCAGCTTGCAGCAATGTTTTTCACTGCCATAAGGATGTTATACCCTCTTCCAAAACTGTATAAGAGTTGTTGCTTCCTTCCCATCGCTAGCAGCAATAGTCTGAGTTAGTTTCTTCTTAAATAATACTGCTTAAAAGTGAAAATGAGTCCTTGATCCATACAGTTTTCTTTTTTGCCTCACCAGTTTCTCACCAGGAAAGCTTTTCATATTGTTGCACATAGAATGCTGCTGTGCAAATTGGAGCAGTGTGGCATTAGAGAGTTGCTACTGTGAATGGAGGGGGAGTGGTTGAGTCAAAGAGGACAGAGAGAGAGAGAGAGAGAGAGAGAGAGTGGTAATCATTGGACACTCCTCTTTGTGGACTGGTATTATAGTGGAGTACCCCCAGGGGTTCGGTGTTGGGCCAACTGTTTTCTGTATTTATCAGTGATGTTGATGAGGGTATAATGGGCTTGATGTCTGGGTTTGCAGGTGATGCAGGGGTTGGTGGTGACAGTGTGCAGCTGCAGCAGGATCTGGGGGGGGGGACATGGCTGTGAGGTAGCTGCACCTGTCAATGTTCAGCTGAAGTTGAACATTGACAGGTGCAGGTTGCTATGTGTGGGTGGCAGTGGCCCCAGGTGGCATGCCGGCTGTGTTGTACTGCATTCGGGGTGGTGGAGAGTGAATGGGACCTGGGCGTGGTTGTGCGTCAGATGCGAGGTTTTCGGAGTAGTGCTGACGAGCTGCCATGACCACACATAGGGTCTTAGTGATGTGCAGGAGCTTTGCTAGTGGGGATAGGGAGGTGATTATCCCTTTGTGTGGGGCGATGTGCGGGCCTCATTTGGGAGGAAGTGGAGCTGCTGGAGCAGGTGCAGAGGGAGGCGGGGGTGCCCTTGCCGGGAGGGGCTTGGGTTCTGCAAATTGCAGTGTCTGGAGACTGGGCACTCATAAGGCGACTTGACTGAGGTGTTTAAGGCTTTGAATGGTTTGAGGAGGCTCGATGCTGATGGGATTCTTCCCCTTGCTCAGAATTGTACAGTTGAGGGGATATAGATTCGAACTGAGGAGGGACAGTTGCTGAGTGGGTGTGCGGAAATTTGCCTTTGGCCAGCGAGTGGTTGATTGCTGGAACAAACTTCCATTTGTTGTGGAAGTTGATAGCTTAAATAAATTCAGTGAAGAACTGGACAAACTTTTGGAGTGAATGGATAGGTAAATGGGAAGTTTTTTTTTTTTTTGGCTGATGCTTGTATAAGCTTGCTTTCTTGCATCATACGCCACTACTAATGCTAATTTTCAGTTTTGGTAATATCATCAGTTAGTCCCTCCAAAAGGAATTTTAAAACCGTCTAAGACCAATGTAGTCGCATTTATGAAAGAAATATCCCTTCCTCTTGACAATTGTATCTTTTAAGTATATCCCACATTTATTTACTATACTCTTAGCATTAGTGTATAATGAAAGTAAATGTGCACCTACTTGTGTTTTTAGTGCTCTTACATAGCCCATGTAAATGCCAGTCCCATGTGGGTCCCTCATCAGACTTTGTAATCCCCCCTTCCTGTTATTCATGCTACTTTCAATACAGTAGGCCCTTGATTTAATGGGCTTTAGATTTAACGGACAAAAAATTTCTGTCCTAAAGGAAAATTTTAGAACCTATTTATATCTGATAGTGTTGCACATGAGACAGATGTGCTGAAAATTCCTTCTAATGAAATAAAGGCTGTTTTATTGCTAGATAATACACCTGCTCACTCTAATGCTGAGAGGTTAATTAGCAGGGATGGGAGAATTGTGTTTTTCTGCCTCCTAACACTACTTCACTGATACAGCCGATGGATCAGGGTGTAATCGTTGCTTATAAGAAGTTGTATAAGAAGAAGTTTTTGGAAGAGGTGATGGTTGTTTTGGAAGAAACAGAAGATGCAGAAGAACATACAAGAGGCACCAGGACACTGCAAAATTTACATGCATACAACATCAGATCTGCTATCTTCAGCTTAGCAGCTGCAGGGAAAGATATGAAGATTACTACCTTGGCCAATGCTTGGAAGAAGTTGTTGTATGACGTAGAACCTGAAATGGACTTTGAAAACAATGTATAACGTTGAAGCGTCTAAATTTCAGGACACTCTTCTGAGGGCCAGCAACAAAAATGCAGCTGATAATGTGGAACAGTTGCTCAAAAATGATGAAGGTAATCCGGGCTATCAAATATTTTCTGAGGGAGAGATTGCAGAAAATGTTCTTCATGGAGAAGAGGACAATGATGATGACAACGATGAAGAATCAGTTGCACCTCATCCTAAATTGTCTGTTACAAGGCAACATATGGATGACAGACATATAATGTATGGCATCATACATTATATTGAATCATCATCAGCCCCTGATGTGCTTCCTTATTATAACATTTTAGAGAATTTCAATCTACAGTAATAAGGGAGCAGCATCAAGGGGTAAGGCAACTGAAACTTGATAATTTCTTCAAGACCACTTCATCAACTGGACATTTCCCAGAACCCTCTACCAGCAAGGAATTAACACCTCTCACTCCATATGACAGTTGTTTCTGACTCTGAAAATTGTGATTCTTTCAATTAAGTTAATATTGAATATGTATCTTTTTTAACATTTTTTGTATGTTTTTTATTCAGTGGAGTTTGTAAGAATTTAAGTATTTTTTCCCCTCTAAAATGTATTTAAATAAAGAAACTAATGTTCATATTGAAAACAACTTTGTGTGAGCTTTAAGGGGAAAAAAAAAAAATAACAAGTGGTGGAAACACTCCATTAGTTTCACTGTATAGTTTTGGATGTGTTTAATTAAAATAAAGTTTGGTTCCTGTCATAAATTTATTTTTATATTTTTAACAGATGTTTTAGTATAAATTACTCAATGTACCTTATAATAATACTTTATTCATACTTATACATTATAATAACATTTTAATACATCCTGTACATTGTAAGTTCGTTATTAATATATGTTTTTAAAACACATTCGATTTAGTGGAATTTCGGCAATAGCAGACACCCCTTCCCCCAATTAGTGTATTAAATCGAGGACCTACTGTACTTTCATGCTTTCGGCACTATCTGCTGCTACATTCTCTAATATACATGGAGGGCATGGAACTGGCAAGTTACCTACATGTAGGACTGGTCTAAGGGCAGATCGAATATTAGGATACACAATTGTATCACTACATTAACTAAGCAAAATGTAACTGTCACACAGTGGTTTGTAGGCTTCCGCCAAATTGTGGGAATTGCAAATGGCAAAGCGTTCACCATTTTCCCACAATCTCAATCTCAGGGTATATAAATGATCCTGCTACCCTGCCAGAACTGTGATGCAAGCTACATCAGCAAAGCCATTCACTGTTTGGAAGATCATCTGAGGGACCACATCACCATCACTAGAGCCAACTTTGCCCACTCGGCATTAGCCGTGCACTGTTGGCAGGAAGGACATGAAATCACACCTGGCACTAAAATCATTGGCTTTTCATGTAATTTTAAGATCCACCGTTGGTTAGAATCAGCACCACTGAAACTACACTCAACAGAGACCACGGCAACCACATACACCCCATCTTTGAGCCTCTCATATTACGTGAGGTTGGCCGTCGCCAGTCACCTACCTCAAACCCCTTCTTGCCATTCCCTTGTCACCGTTCTGCACACACCACCCCCCTCCTCTGTGACCTTGTGTGCTTACACACTCTAAGGTCACTCACACACACAAAACCACTGCCGTCCAGTGCTTAGTCAGTTTGATAAAGGCTACATAAAGTAGCCAACAGCTACTACTTATGTGTTCTATGTTTGTGCTAAATTAAATATGTTAGATCTTGAATGTTTATGCCTGTGTCAGTTTACCTGCTTTATTTAACTGTGTGTACTATCTCACTTTATTTAAAAGTTCTTTTGTCTTGGCCTGTGCATGCAAGAAATTACATGTGTTCAACCCCCTGCCCTCATAGGGTTTTTCAGCATTCTTCTTTGTTGGCGTAAAGGATAACTTTGAATGCTTTTATTATGCTTAATAGTATTAACATTAGTAGAGACATATGATGCAAGAAAGCAAGCTTATACAGCATCAGCCAAAAAAAAAAAAAAAAAAAAAAAAACACTTCCCATTTCACCCATTCAATTTGCTCCAAAAGTTTATCCAGTTTTTCCTTGAATTTATTTAAGCTATCAACTTCAACAGATGGAAGTTTGTTCCAGCAATCAACTACCCACTGGCTAAAGGCAAAATACTCTCTTATTCAATTTGTTTGGCCTTGGGGCACTCTTGGAATGCTTCTATTGTATGGCATTATACTTTATACGCTCTTATCCTTATCTTACATACTGTTCTAGTTATATATATATATATTGTATAAATAAAAACATTCCAAACAAAACCTATGTTGGAAAAGAATTATCTTAATGCTATTTATATTTTCTGTAAGTAGCTTATAGACCTAGGCAAGATCCTTGATTTATTCTGAATTGAGACAGCGAGATTTTTGAAGTTAATTAATATTTAAGTGTCCGTAGATTTATCGTTCGTAACTTGCCGCCATTGTTATACGATACAACGTTATATCCCGAACTAGATAGCGTTAGCTTAGTATAGTATAGTATATAATATTATCAATTAATCAGTAATTTATTAATCTTGTTGAACTTCATTGTCAATTAAATTTTACTTTAATTAAACATATAACGATTTAGATTTTACGAACGAACGTAACATAATTAATCAATACAGCAGGCCCCCGTTATAACGCGGTTCGCTATACGCTGATTCGCTATAACGCTGTTCTTATATTATAACCCGTATCTGACTATAACGCTGTCACAGATCACTATAACGCTCTTTTACAGATTACATTTTTGACATATTAACGAAATCGTTTCATTTGATGGAGTCGATAGCTTGAAAATGAATAGCAAAACAGCATTAAAACGTTTCCCATGCCGACTTGAGAAATTTTCCCACGCTCAGTGAAATTTTCTCGCACGCTAATTTAGTTTCAGTACAGTGACTTGTTACGTAGTTCCGAGATCAACATTTTAAAAAATGATCAAGTATATTGCTTGTAATATTTGCGTTATATGCATTTATCCGAAGTCTAGTCATCACTCAGTAGAGTATTAGACATCGTGCGTAACGGAAAGTTTACTTGAACATTGTATCGTAATTAATTCAACCAACGCAGTTACATTTTCGAAGAGCTAATAATGACTGATAGTAATGAAAAAGCAACAACGTCTGGGCGCAGTACGAAGACTATAAATGTAAGAAAAAGACTGAATTTGAAAATTAAATTAGACGTTTTGAAGCAAATCGATTCCGGTCAACGACAAACGGATGTGTGCCATAATTTAGGACTTGCAACTTCAACTGTAAGAACAATTATAAAAAAATAAAGAATTAATTTTTGCAGCGGGAAAGATAGCTGTTCCACTAAAAGCAACTTTCTCATGTATCTTTTGTAAATATGTTTTGTAAACCCCTGGCACCACCATGCCGTGACGGGACTAATTGTATGTCTATCATTGCTGCAATTAAAGATTCTATTCTATAGGACTAGGCCCGCTATTAGGATTGAAATGGAAGACTAATTTTATTGAAGATAATATTCCAATGCAGAATTGAATTAAGTTAAATATTAAAAAGAGAGAGAGAGAGAGAGAGAGAGAGAGAGAGAGAGCGAAAGAGATTAGCCAATATGATGATCTGAAGAAAAGTCGCCTAAAAAAAAAAAAAAAGTGGAACCATTTAAAACTGGTAAGGGCTGGTTGAATAGATTTAAAATCCAGGGAGAAGCCGCAAGTGCAGATCAAGGAGCCGAAACTTTCAAAAAAGAACTTGTTAAAATTATTGAAGAGGGGTATTATGTGTTATACTTCTCAACAAGTTTTTAACATAGCTGAAGCATGACTTTTGTGGAAATGAATACCTAAAAGAAGTTTCATATTGAAAGAAGAAAAAAACATGCCAGGTTTCAAAGCGGCGAAGGATCGGTTGACTTTATTGTTGGTTATAATGCTGCGGGGGATTTAAAATTAATACCCCTTTTAGTTTATTTGGAAGAGGGCCAAAGTCCAACTCAAAATCCACACATTTTTCATGATAAAATTCATCAATTAAATTAAATTCATTATTTTAATTGGAATTTTAAATTTACTTTTGATACGCAAGTAGTTACCACATAATTATACGTATGCAATGCAGAATATTTTATATGTGCAAATATTTGAATATTAAATATTTTGACCTACATTTGTGCATCTTTTCATTACTGTTTATTATTCATTAGGAAATATCCTATGGCACCGACCGCAGCTCATAAATACATATGTTACCTTATGGGAAAGCGGCGCTCGCTTAGCGCGGATTCACTTAGCGCTCTGTTTTTCCGGAACGAATGATCAGCGTTAAGCGGGGGTCACCTGTACATAACTTGATACAGAACTTATTTAAAGAAACTCGAAGATAATACTTGACATTTACAAATATATATAGAGATACAACTGCATTGGGATACAAGTTTAGGGTTATAATTTTGTACTGAAATTGAAATTTTATTGAAATTGAATCGAAATCATGACTCAGACCAGAGCAGCAAAGCAAAAGGCTCAAGCTAAATGGAATGCTGTGGCTCAGGGGTGAACTGAGGGGGACAGTTGCCCTCTGAATCACAGCCTTTTAAAATGCACTGCTTGCTCGATATTTGTGGAGCAATCAGGTATGGGACGTGATATTGCCAAGGGAGATGTCTTTGTGTGTGCACAATGTAAGGAGTGTGAGGAAATGAGGTGACAACTCAGCGTTGTTATGGGCCTATACGAGAGCATGAAGGACAGGGTGGATGCCCTCGAAGGATCTAAATTGAGGGGCCCATCAAGCTCTCAGCTGCCCAAATAAACGCCAGAGATTGCACTTGATCATCACGAAACACAGTGGCAACCCCCAAGGCAGAATGCGTTGGTCCCACAGGAACTAGCAGTTGTTGGTAACTTTATTGTCAGGGAAATGGGGAACATGCTATGTAAAAAGGATAGGTGGAACAGGACCAGGGTATGTCTGCCAGGGCCAAAGGTTGATGATGTTGTAAAGCAGATATCATCTTTTAAGGGCACAAAGGGTGATATTGTTGTACACGTTGGCACTAATGATATTAAGAGTAGGAGACTGGCAGAATTACTTAAAACGTACAGGCCACTATTGAAAAAAAGCCGTGAATTAGGGTTGAATTTGAAAGTGTCTGAAATTCTGCAGAAACACAAAAGGAGGGAGTACATGATGAGAGCCTTGTCGATCAATTCGGCCCTGGAAAGATTGTGCGAGGCTCAGGGGGTAGAAATTTTTTCAGCCTGGTCTGTACTTGTTAACAGGAGAGACTGCTTCTACAGGGATGGGATACACTTAAATAAAAAGGGTGCAAGAATATTTGCTGATGCTATCGAGGCAATGTTAGATGGGTCGGAAAACTGCTAGCTTGGGGGAGAGATACAAGGACTAATAGATTAACAGTAGCCACTGGCAGAGGTGAAAGTGATTCTTGCACTGCTTCTATTGGAATGAGTAGTAACCTGGAAAACAAGATGCAGGATATTTCAGAGACTGCTGGGAGTCATTGCGGTATAAGTAAACACAGGGGTTGTGTTAGGGTAGCTAAGAACAGGAACAGGTGTGTGTATACTTGCATGTACACCAATGCTAGGAGCTTGGTAAATAAATTTGATGAATTTGAGGTATTGATCAGAACATCAAAGGCAGATATTGTTGGGATATCAGAGACGTGGTGTCACACAGATATAAGGAATGCAGAACTGGAATTTGGGGAGTACGAAGTGTACAGGAAGGATAGACAAGATAGGAAGGGAGGAGGGGTTATACTATTAGTTAAGAAACACATAAAATCCAAGGAAGTGAAGCCAGTCGACATCGCTGGACAGTGCAGTGTTGAGTCAGTTTGGTGTGACATAAGCATTGGGAGATCAAAATTGAGAGTAGGAGTGTGTTATATTCCTAATGACTCTGATGAGTATAATAAGGAACTGTACAGTACAGGGAAATAGAGTGGGCCAGTAAATCAGAGAGTCTTATAATGGGGGATTGTAATTTCTCAGATATTGACTGGAATTTGTGAGTTGGTCACTCACACACTAGCAAGGCTTTTGTGGATTTATTGGATGATTGTTTTCTACATCGGCATGTTCGGGAGGCAACTAGAGGGAGTAATACTCTTGATCTGATTATTAGTAGTGATTCTTCATGCATTAAGAATGTGCAAATAAAGGAACCACTAGGTGGCAGTGATCACAGTGTGCCGAAGTGGGATTTACTCAAAGAGCTAACTACCATCAGGGGTAAAGGGAAGGGTTTTTGCTTTCGTAAAGGTGACAACAGTGGTCTGAGACAGTGAGACCAACTGATGATGTTACCAACAGCAAATTCAAAATGGGAAGCATTCAAATAAATTATCTTGGAAGCTACTAGGCTTTACATACCAACTAAGAAATATTGTTCAAGGTTTAGGCCTAAATGGATGTCAGATGAACTAATGAGACATGTGGCAGAGAAGAAAAATGCATAGGATACATATAAATTAATGGGTGCCATGGAAGCCTATGACAGATATAGATATGCTGGTCTGTAACCAAGTCACAAAGGAGATTAGGCAGGCAAAGGCAGATTATGAGAATCCCTGGCAAAGGATGCAAAGAAAAACAACAAAGAGTTCTTTGCCTATGTAAACTCTAGAAGGAAAGGGATGAATCAGATTGGTTCACTGGATACTGATGGTTCAACTGTTGATGATCCTGCTCAGGTGGCTAACAAACTAAATGAGTATTTTGCATCTACATTCACCCATGAGGAGTTATTCAGGGAGGGGAATGCCAGAGTTGAGTTAAACTCTGGCAGTGAGCTGGATGATTTTGTAATAACTTAGAGGAAAGTGGAGGAGAAATTGTTGAAGATAAACATAAAAAAAGGCACCCAGGTGGATGGGATCTATCCAGTTATATTAAAGGAGGGAGCAAAGGAAGTAAGCAAACCCTTAACCATAATTATGAAAGCTTCTCTGGACTCATGGGAGGTACGCCTGACGTAGCTGAGAGTGCATAGTATGTGTTCCTTGATTGGACCGGGGTTCAAGCCTGTGACCACTAAATACGATAAATATTTGTATTGACGATTTATTGTAAACTCTACTGACTTGGTTGTCGTGCCGGAGTATAAACAGAAAATTTATTTATTTATTTATTTACCCATGGTATGGAGATGTGCAAATGTGACCCCAATTCACAAAGGAGGATCAAAGGGCAACACAAGTAATTATAGACCTGTAAGTGTAACTTCTGTTCCAGGAAAATTAATGGAGGCACTGGTTAAAGAAGCACTGCAGGATAATCTTTTTTTTTTTTTTTTTTTTTATGAGAACCCCAAACACGAGAGGTATTAAACCTATAGTACTTAGTACCGTGCTTGGGTTGGAGGTTGAGAAGACGAAAGAAGATATTTGTTGATATTGGACTTGAACTTCTGTAGATTGTAATTTTCAGGAAATACGTATGAAGGAAGGTTGTTCCAGAAAACGGCAGTTGAATGAATAAATGAGGAAGATGAAAAGTTGGTTCTGTGGGTTTGAAGTTGGACAGTAAATGGATGTTGGCTGGTGGCGGCACGTGTTCGGACTGTTTTGAAAGAGAGAGCGGGAATTATAGAAGCCAATTCAGAAGAACAGTGCCCATGGAAGTATCTGTAGAAGAGGCATGCAGCAGAAACAGTGCGTCTATGAGACAGCGAGTGGAGAGACTCTGTTAGAGATGAATCATTAATTAACCGAACTGCCCTCTTCTGAATGGAATCAAGAAGCCTGAGAGAGGTTTTGGGGGCACCACCCCAGATGTGGGAACAATATTCCATGGCAGGGCGGATTTGCGATTTATACAGAGTGAGCAGCTGTTTGGGAGAAAACTAACGCCGAGAGCGAAAGAGAAAACCAAGTTTTTTAGATGCAGAGGAAGCAATATTTGTAATGTGCTTGTGCCAAGAGAGATTAGAAGTCAGGGTAATCCCCAAAAGAGATATATCATTTTGCCTAGAAATCGGAGTGTCACTAAAGATAAGCATAGGAGCAGAAGAATCCTTTTTGCGAGATATAAGACAAGATTGAGTTTTAGAAGGGTTGAAATCAACTAAGTTGTCTTTGCCCCACTGGAGAATTACCTGAAGATCGGCATTTAAGGAATTGGCAGCAGATTTTCGAGAACTTAAAGCTGATTGAGCTGGACAAGGTTTCTCAAAATGGAAAGTTGAATGCAATGTGCTATCATCGTCAAAACTATGGATAGGATTTCCAGTCAATGGAAGAAGGTCATTGATATACAAGAGGAAAAAAGTGGAGGAAAGAACTGAACCTTGGGGGACACCGGCATTAGTGGAGAAGTTAGAAGACAGAGAGCCATCTACCATCACCCTCAGTGAGCGATCAGAGAGAAAACTGGATAACCAATTTCTAAAAACAGTTGGCAAACCATAAGATGGAAGCTTGTTTAGAAGACCTTTATGCCAAACACGATCAAAAGCCTTTGAGATGTCAAGAGCAACTACTCGTGTTTCACCGAACCTTTCCATTGAATTAGTCCATAAATGGGTAACATAAGCCAGAATATCACCAGTGGATCGACACTGACGGAATCCATACTGGCGATCGTTGATCAGACGGAAAGTTTCTAGGTAGTTTAAGAGTTGGCGGTTAATTGATTTCTCCATTACTTTAGAAAGAGTAGAAGTAATTGCAATGGGACGATAATTGGATGGGAGGGATTTGTCACCCTTTTTAGGAACTGGCTGGATATGAGCAAATTTCCAAGCAGAAGGAAAAACATCTTTGGAATAAGAAAGTGAAAAAAGGCGGCAAAGAATAGGAGTAAGTTCAGGAGCACAGGTTTTGAGAACAAGTGGAGAAATACCATCAGGACCTGGAGCTTTCTTAGCATCAAGATTCATCAAAATCCTTCTGATATCCTTTTGACGGAAGACCACAGGAGGCATTGAATGGAGCGTGTTAGGAATGGTGGGAGGTGTTTTACCAAGATCATTAATACATGAGCTCAAAGAAAAATGGGATGCTAGCAGGTCAGCTTTATCCTTGGCTGAAGTGACAACAGAACCATCTGGTTTGGACAGAGGTGGGAGCAGAGATGGGCAAAAGTTGCGGCCAATAGCTTTGGCAAGAGACCAGAATGCTCGGCTACCATTAGGGCAAGAAGCAAGTTTTCTACTCTTAGCCTGTTCAAACTCTAGTTTGGACTGATTAATAACTGCTTTACAATTGTTGCGAGCTTTGGTGTAGGCAGAAAATGAAACTGAAGAATTAGAAACAAGCCAATTACGATATGCAACGTTCTTCTCTTGGACAGCCTTAGCACATTTATTGGAAAACCAAGGTTTAGATAAAGGACGAGATTTTAAAGTGGAGTGTGGGATAAAGGATTCCATTCCTGCAAGAATAATTTCACTGACACGATCTGAGCAAATATTGACATCAGAAGTTTTGAAACAGTAATCAGACCAAGGAAAAGAAGAAAAGAAGTCTCGCAGGTCATCCCATTTTGCATTCTTGTAATGCCAAACAATACGAGGTTGGGAATAGCCATGAGATAAAGGTTCCATTGGAGAAGAGACAATCACCAAGTTGTGATCTGAAGTGCCTAAAGGACCTCTCACTTCAACCTTGTACTTAGAAGGGTTGTCTGTGAGAAAAAGATCAAGCGTATTGGCTGTATGATTAGGATTTTCCGGTATTCTTGTAGGTAAATGAACAATCTGTGCTAGGTCATTAGTAATTGCAAAAGCCTCAGCATCTCGACCTGCTGGGTCGGTGTGACTAGAAAACGGAAGCCAGCTGGAGTTGTGAACGTTAAAATCACCAAGGAAAATTACCTCACTGTTAGGAAAGTTGGACTGGAGAAAGTCAAGTTGCAAAGAGAGGAAGTCAAAGAGCTCCAAGTGATTAGTGGAGTTGGGAGAACGGTAGAGACAACAGATGAATTTTACACAATGAGGTAGAGAGATTTTAAGCCAGAGAAGATCAAAGAGAGGAGATTCCAAATTGCCAAGTCTCTGACAGGGAATATCAGAACGGACATATGCACAAGTACCACCTTTGAGGCGAAAGGAATCATACAGCAAATAATTTGGACATCTGAGATGAGCAGTAGTTGAATCAACTGATAACTGAGATTCAGTCAGAAAAAGTACATGGGGTTTGGAAGACTGCAAGTGGAAATGGACATCGTTGAGATTAGAATTGAGACCACGTATATTTGTGAAATGAATTAGGAAGTCCTTGGGAGGTTTAGATCTTTTCGCAGATAAGCGTGCTCTATTATTTTGACAATTCATGGTGTATTCAATAGTAAGAAAAAGTGGGTGGGACATGCTGTATGAAGTAATGAAATTTTTGGATATGGCGTACATGTGGTAAGAATATACCCAGATCCTTGACATAACGTGGCCTCGACAATGCTCCCCGCATACACACTACTCGGACTCCCTCCAGTCACTATCTGGCAGAGTAGAGGTAGCAAGATTATACACTAGCTGATCCGGAAGCTTCCTAGAGAGTTACCAATAGGTTCAGTCCGGTGTACTAACTAGCGGCCGGCCTGCGAACACCGTTTTAGAGCTGTACCCTCGAAATGTAAGGAATATCGGATCTCGCCACGACATTCATCATAACCTCAAAAATCATCAATCATACTGCATGGTGGAAGAGATAGGGAAGGGTTGGCCGGAACTTAGCTCTAGAGACTAAACATGGGTTCCACCACTTCAAGCCTCCAATAAGCAAAGTGGTGGTATTTCACCGGTTGATGAGAGTCATCTACCACCTAGTACTGCCTGGTAACATAGAGGGGCGGCGTTCCTCCATGTGGTGTGGGCGCCACACCTCGACCCCTGCTTACGTTGGTTCACACCTGGGTGGTCACCCACCATGTACTTGTGCATGAAGGTTATACCCAGGATTACTAACAGTCCCACCATCGTGAAGGTGCAAGCAGAGGATTTGGCTGTCATAGACCGTCCGGACTTCGCCGAAATTGGGTCCACTTTGACTTGAGTGTCACCCGAATATCAGTTCCATCAGCGTTTTAGACTCACAGGTAGCAAGAACAGCTTGTCTGGCATATCTGAGAGAATGTCTGTGACAGCCTCAAGGATCATCTAGACAAGACTTCAGTTATAGCT
The DNA here is from genome assembly GCF_048544385.1 of Mastigoproctus giganteus. NCBI lineage: Eukaryota > Metazoa > Arthropoda > Arachnida > Uropygi > Thelyphonidae > Mastigoproctus > Mastigoproctus giganteus. The sequence continues at coordinate 65,049,897 of NC_143585.1, read as the reverse complement.
CGCACACAGCATGGTTTTGTTAAGGGAAAGTCTTGCCTGACCAATTTGATTGAATACTATGATGTGGTCAAAAAGGAACTGGATGCAGGGAATAACTTTGATATCATATATTTGGATGTTAGAAAGGCTTTTGATACTGTTGCACATGGAAGACTGCTGCACAAATTGGAGCAGTGTGGTATTGGAGGCAAATTGCTGCTATGGATAAAGGGATGGTTGAGTGGGAGAAAACAAAGAGTGATAATCAATGGACACTGCTCATTGTGGACTAATGTTACTAGTGGAGTCCCTTAGGGTTCAGTATTGGGTCCATTGTTGTTTTCTGTTTATATATGATATTGATGATGGTATATCAAGCTTAATGTCCAATTTGCAGACGATACGAAGGTTGGCAGAAGGTTGGATGGTTGGTTGTTAAGGTCCCTAATGACAGTACGCTGCTGCAACAGGATCTAGAAAAGTTGAGCAGATGGGCTTAGAGGTGGCAAATGAAGTTTAACATTGACAAATGTAAAGTGCTACATATGGGAAGCAGCAACCCCAGAGTGACGTATCAACTCTGTGGTACTGCACTGACAGTGGTAGAGAACGAAAAGAACCTGGGGGTAATTGTGCAGGCAGATATGAAGTTTTCTGAGCAGTGCAGACAGTCTGCAAGAGTAGCTCAGTGTCTTGTCAATGATATACAGGAATTTTTCTAGCAGGGATAAGAAGGTGATTATCCCCTTATATAAGGCAATGATCAGGTCACGCCTTGAGTACTGTATACAGGTCTGGAGCCGGCCTCATTTTAAGGAGGATGTAGAGCTGTTGGAATGAGTACAGAGAAGGGCAACAAGATTAGTGAATGGAACAAAGGGTTGCTCTTACGAAGAAAGGCTTAAATTTTTGCAAATTACAGTGTCTGGAGACTAGGTACCTGCGAGGTGATCTGATTGAGGTGTATAAAGCCTTGAATGGTTTGAGCATGCTCAATGCTGATGGAATTCTTCCTCTTGCTCAGAATAATCATTTGAGAGGGCATAAATTCAAATTGAGAAAAGACAGATGTAGACAGATAGATGTGCAGAAGTTTGCCTTTAGCCAGCGTGTGATTGGTTGGTTGGTTGAACAGACTTCCATCCTTTGTTGTGGAAGTTGATATCCTAAATAAATTTAAGGCTGAGCTGGACAGGTACTTGGAACGAATGGAAGGGTAAAATGAAGTGTGTTTTTTTTTTTTTTTTTTTTTTTGGCTGATGCTGCATAAGCTTGCTTTCTTGCATCATATGCCTCTACTAATGCTAAAAGTGTTATTCACAAATTTCGTCAGGATACTGAGAAAGTAATATTGGATATCGACCAACAAAATTACAAATACATGTGGCAATGATGAACTACCATACCTCCGTGTCTGCCACCGCAGGGGTGAGCCTGAGATCTGATTTGGCATCATTGTTAAAGATCATATGGGATCCAGCAATCAGTTTATCTGGTGAAAGGTAAAATTTTTAGTTTTGCTACTAGCTTGCGGTTTGGTTTGGATTTTATTGGCGCATTAGCAACTAAGGCTATAATGCGCTACCAGCTTGCGGTCAATACATTGCATTTAGTATGTGGGAAATTAGACAGAAAAACCTTTTCTGCATTTGATTGCTTGCAAGGTTCTCTACAATGCAGATCACTCCGAAACGGCAAGATTTGTGAATGATTGTTTGCTTCGACACATGGTGAAAAAAAGTCCACATTTTTGTTAGTGACATTAGTCTATATATAATAAAAGCAGATAATAAAAGCATTACAGGTTTTCTCTCCAGGTTGTTTAGTTTATGGCTTACACAGGGTTGCAGAAATAATTCAGGAGAACTTTAGTGAAATTATTTCTTGTGTAAAAAAGTTCTTTGTAAAAGCTCCTACACACATAGCTATTTATAGAAATATGCAATATGGCCTCCCTTTTCTACCAGAGCTTATTCTGACAAAGTAGGAAAAGTGGTTATGCAGAGCATTGTTTTATGCTAAAAATTTGTATCTTATAAAAATAAAGTTCTCAATGCATTTGATACTGCAGCTATTGGCACTGCTAAGACAATCGCTAATAATTGCTATTCATAAAGACTCATTCTGCTTGGATACCTAATTTTATAACTGAATTGGAACAATGGGACTGAGTGGTAAAACTTAAGAGGTAGGGAAAATTCAGTTAGAAATTTCAACCATCTCCATTGACAGGAGAGAAAATAAGAATAAGTTTTACAGGGTTTTAAAAAATAACTCTAATTCCATTAACAGTCATCTGTTTTAAGGAAAACAGATGACTGTTAATGGAAACGAACAGGAATTTCCATTTAAGTAGAAGCTTCAAAGTTCCATATTTTAAAATTTACCCCAATCATTTCCATTGATGTGAAAAGATTATTCTGTTTTTAAAATGATTTTGGATAATAAATTGCCACAGATTTACAATGGGCCAATGAAAAATATATTACTGCTTACTATAACAAAAAGATTAAAAGTTATTCCACAAACAAGTTGTAAAATGATCATTCTAACAGTTTTCATTAACAGTTTTGTTACTTTTAAATAGTGAATACAAAGAAATAGTTCAATTAATTATGATAAACAGGTAATAAATGTAAAAACTGTTATTGTATAATAAAAGTTTTTTTATATATATTTTTTTACACATGTTTTTGTATATTTTATTGCATCTTTGCATTCATATTTTGCCTGTTTTCCAATGCATATTATCTGACATCTAGTCATGATCTGATTGAGGTGTATAAAGTTTTGAATAGTTTGAGCATGCTCAATGCTGATGGGATTCTTCCTCTTGCTGAGAATAATTGCCTGAGAGGGCATAAATTCAAATTGAGGAAAGACAGTTGTAGGATAGATGTGTGGAAGTTTGCAGTGGTTGATTGGTGGAACAAACTTCCATCTGTCGTTGTAGAAGTTGATAGCTTAAACAGATTCAAGGCAGAACTAGGCAAACATTTGGAGCAAGTGGACGGGTGAAATGAGAAGGGTGTGTGTGTGTGTTTTTTTTTTTTTTTTTTTTGCTGATGCTATATAAGTTTGCTTTCTTGCATCATGTGCCCTTCCTAATGATAAATGCACTGCTGACACGCTTCGATCCAGCAAAATATGTTGATTGGTGGCTGCTTCGGAAAGGTCATTCAGCAGCAGACACAAACAGTAAAAAGAGTGTTGGATGTAAACTTAATAAAAATTTGGAATATTCTATAAAACTTCATTAGGCGCCTCCGTAGCCAGGTGGGCAGGAGCAGCAGTGCGTAGCATACACTTCTTGATTAGACAGGGGTTCAAACCAGCGACCACCAAATACAGAGAATGCGGAAAGGTCAGGGAATGACCACCGCATATCCCCGGAGCAATATGGCCTTAGTTGCTAATGCTCCTAAAAACCAAATAACAAACAATAACAAAACTTCATTATGAAATTATTTTTACTTAGTACTTATTTTTACTTCTTACCTATTATTTTTCATGTATTACTTATTTTACTCACCTTTGACTTATTTTTTTACACATTTTCTTTATTTTTTACACATTTTTTTATATACTTGTATAATAAATTTATGCTTAATAAACTGTGTGTTAATATACTTAATTTATTGTTCTTATTCCAAAAACATTACTATTGAAGTAACAATATCAGGAAATTATTTTTTTAGTTTACTTTTCATATCCTTTTAATTTTCAGTTTTTCCTGATAACAAAGAACGACGAGTACCGGTACCTATTTTTTTTTTTTTACAAAAAAATAGCATTGGTTATTACTAATAACTTTTAGTAATAACTAAAGCAGTTCTCATTATAACATGTGACATCAACAGCATCTATTTAATTCTGTGTTACCTGAATTGTAATACCGTTCCAATTAACCTAATTCGGGTCCACAGTAATGTCAAGTACTAGAGCATATTCTACCTTACATTCACCATATGTAAATCAAACACAAGTCTTAATCAAATTGCATTCAAACTAGTTAACATATTTTTCTCTTTGCATTTACTAAGTACTAGTACTTAGTCAACAGAGAAAATAATAAAAACATTGTAACTACTAACCAAATAGCTTGCAACAATTAGGACTGGAATACATTATCAACTATCATTTTAATTGAAGCACCAGAAAATTTGCTTTATCATAATTTATGAGTGGTCAACCAACTCCAAAACAGTGCTGAGTCATGGTACTCGAATAGGAATAAGTAATAACAGATCTCTGTATTGGAAAGAGTACCTATTAGAAGTATAATAGACAGAAAACGCATTCCGAAGGATTTCACAATACGAAATGTATGTAATGACTTATATGCACACAAATTTGTATCACATCAACTGTGTAAAGACAAGACATGATGCATTGCACTAACTTGTACTGTAATTTATAGTAATCATAAATGCAATTTTATCAACTTTCCAAAGATAATGTATAAAAAAAATAATAAATAAATAAACTTGAAAAGAACAAGTGGTTTTATTGGAACTAATTACATAAAAAGCTACTGAAAAGGCAATCAATGAATTAGCAGTGGTGGCTTATTTAAAATTCATTGGAGATTTTTTTATGTAACTTAATATTAATTATTACCTGATTGACCAGATGCCAAATCTGGGAAAACAAAGGCTCCATAGCTACTATGAAGTGCAGGAGATTGCCCAGGTATTAAAGGATAAGTCCAGCCATTAATTTGCAGCCATGCCGGAGGTCTGGAACTTGATAGTGACTTTGTTTCTTTAAACTTATAAATGTGAAGAGAGAGAGAACTTGATGGAGCTGTAACTGTGCCATCTGATGACACAAAGAACATTTGCACATCAGGGATACTAAAAATAACTTCTACTTCCTCCTCATTTTGGGTGTCACGAACAATATCTTCGCAGAAAACTTCGGCTTTTAAGAAGTTTCCTTTATCTTTATTGGGGTAGTCAGAGAAGCTTGATTTACCTGATGAACTAGATGATGGATTCAAGTTTGATTCCAAGACAGGCATATCTGCTAAAGCTTCAGAATAGGAAGGAGGACTTTCTAGAGGATGAGGAGCAACATACGGTTTCTCGATTTGATATTCATTCATAGCTTCTAACTGATGATTTACCATTTGAAGAGTTTTCCTCATTTTATGCTGCATGCTGCGAGCTGAGTCCCATTTCTGACCAATACAATGTGGCCTGTTACATGTAATGTTAAGTGCAATATTCATTTTTTCAATGCCCTTCAAATACATCTCCTTTGCTAAATGAACCTGCCCACTTTCTTCATAACTTAATCCCTGAGATATATATAAAAAGGCCTCATCATGCTTCTTCTGAATGATATTTACTTCTTCATCACTACTTAATAAGCCAGATTCATTTGAGGATGACATCTGTGACTCCTGTTGTTGTGGGACTGATGCCATCTTAAATAACTAAAAGAAAAAAAATATATAATAATAAAAATTAGTAACATATTTAAATTTATTAAGAAATGCACTTAAATAAAATTGAGCTAACACCAAAAATTTTAGGCAATTAACCAACAAGAATATCTTGAAAAGAGAATAATTTCAGTATTCTTTCATAAATTTCAGAGTGGATTCTAGATTCAAAACTACAAGAAAAAAGTTGAAATATGCTTCCCGTTTGAGTTACAGCAAAAAAAAAAGTGCAAGCAGTAAAATATAAAATTCATCATAAATCAATATGTACAATAATTAAAATCTTAATAAAGAACTATGTACAATTAAAATTTAGAAGTTAAAAATGAAATAGCACTAAAATACTGTTCTTTCTCAGCAGTTCATTCTGCATCTAGTGGCCTCTTAAATACAGAAGTAATACATGCCATGTGATCTTTTGGTGGTATACAGATAACATTAGTATAAACTGATGTAGATATGACAGACTTGCCTCCCCAACCTTTTTATTGATGACTGTCTTCCATCAAAACATAACACAGACACAGCATCATATTTGATTCAAACACAGCGCAGATACAAACCCCATCTCTTTTCATGACAAGTCTCATACTACAGGAGTGCATTACCTTTAACTAGAGGCACATCATTGATCCTCTTCATATCCAATGATGACAGCAGGGGGGAGTTCACAGCGTCATTCTGCTACACATTCAGCTACTGTGAAACTAAGATCAGCATTCTGTATGGCATTCATATGGTTTCCAAAGAGTCTTAACATGCCAGTTGCTTCACCAATGTAACTCAGGTAGTTGATTGTTGGAACAAACTTCCATCTGGTTCTATGCAGGTTTTTTCTTGATAACTCTGCATTGGATACCGCATTGTTTTAACACTAGCTATTTTCCCCTGTAACCCCCCCCCCCCCAAGATAAAATGGAAATGCAAGCTACACTAGTGCTGGGAGACATTCTTTTTTCAATTCCCATTCACTAGCAAAACTTCAGATCCATCTAACAACCAGTAGAGAGAACCATAAGTACTTAAATTCATTTGCACCCTATCTCCCCACCTTTACTATAATGTAACCACTGCACCACTTATTATTTTAAGTGCTGGTGTATGGCAAGTAGTAATTTGTAAAAACTTGACTTACACATGTAAGTTTTCTCTACACTATGTTAAACAAACATGAACCAGCTCTAAGCAACAACACATCCAAAAATGGAACGTGTCCAATTATCTTCTATTTCTAGAGCGAATTTCATGAATGAGAGAAACCAGTTCAAATGACTTAAAATAACCTCTTTCTGTTTCCTATGAATTATTGGATACAGTGTAATACTTATTTTTATAATATATCATTATTTACTCAGGGATTTAAATTAAATATACTCATTTAGTTAGAGTTTTGACCTTAGATTTTTATCATGTGTTGTGCGCCTGACCTCAAAGGGTTTTTCAGTATTTCTATTATACTTATTGCTATTCAGATTTCAGTTGATTACTCCTGTCTGTAGTTAACAATTAATTTTAGATAATAGGACTTGCAATCATTTTTATAGAACAATCAAAATTTGAATAAAAATACAAAGGCCTCTTCAGAGGGATTAAACTCACATTGTGAAGCCACCCTCAAAAGCTGCTTGACATTACATTAACTAGCACTTGTAAAAGAGAGGTATAATGTGCTATTTATTCATAATATGGTGCTGCCCCCTCCGAATAGCAGTTGGTTAGGTGCCCATCAGTACAGTACTTGACAAATCCAGTTATTACTTAACTCACAGGAGAAATTCCAAAAGACAAAAACAAAATTTTCAGATTTGCACTACTGTTTACCACTGACCTATGCATAGTTAACAGTTAAGTCTATAAGAGTACTTGCATCTATTTTTTTAAAGAAAGATATTTGTATTTATAAGAGGCACTTCTCTTTTAGACACGTTATTTACACTGGAAGGACACTGAAAAAGGATCTATCTAATACTGAAATGAACCTATATGGGCTCTCTGAATAGCTTGTGCATGTCATAGCATGAGTGTTAAAAGACACCTGAACACATTTAAAAACAGGTTTATCTCTGCTATCTGTACACAGCACGCCAAATTGTCCCACGCAGCCCATTAAACTCATCCCATAAATGTCTAAAAGTCAAAGTCATGGAAACTGGAATTGGAGGGGACATCAGAGGAAAACAATCAGAGGAAAAGTCCATTATTTTCCCTGAAAAAAAAAGTTAAGCTAACAGGTCTGAAATTATTCGTATCACTCTTTTATCCTCCTTTGTAAATTGGGATACATTTGTACATCTACAGTCCAGAGATGCTCATTTAATTATGGCTAAGGGTTTGCTCACCTCCTTTGCTGTCTCCCTTAATATAATTAGACATCCCATCCATCCCAGGTGCCTTTACGTTTTATATTTCTCTTCCACTTTCCTCTCAGTTATTACAAAATCATTTAGCTCCCTGTTAGAGTTTGATAAACTTCTTGTATCCACTTCCCTAAAGAATTCATGTCTAAATGTAGATGCCAGTACTTAATCAGCTTGTCAGCACCTGAGCAGGATCATCAACAGTTGAACCATCAATATCAAGTGAACAAATGCAATTTATCCCCTTCCTTCTCATGTTTATATAAAAAAAGAAGTTTTTGCTGGGTTTCTTTGTGTCAAAGATTTTTTTTTTTTAATGAAAACCCCAAACACAAAGGGTATTAGAACCTATGGTACTTAGTACTGTGCACGGATTGAAGGTTGAGAAGATACTCGTTAACATTAGACTTGAATTTCTGTAGATTGCAATTTTCAGGAAGTATGAGTGATGGGAGGTTGTTCCAGAAAATTGAAGTTGAAGAGATAAATGAGGAAGAAGAAAAGTTGGTTTTGTGAGTTTGAAGTTGAACAGTACAAGGATGCTGATTGGGTATGGCATGTATTCAGAGTGGTTTAGGGTGGGGGGGGGAGAGAGAGAGAGAGAGAGAGAGAATTATGGATGAAAATTCAGAATAACAAGGATCGTGTAGGAATCTATGGAAAAAGAAGGCAACAGAAAGTCTATGGGAAAGAGTGTGGAGAGCTTTGCTAGAGATGGTTCATAAATTAACTTAACTGCCCTCTTCTGAATTGAGTCTAAATGCCAGGACAAAGTTTTGGAGCCACAAACCCAGATGTGGGACCAATATTCCATGGTAGGGTGGATTTGAGATTTGTACAGAATGAATAGCTGTTTAGGTAATGCCAAGAGAGAAGGAGGAAACCCAGTTTTTTTTTTTAGATGCAGAGGAAACAATATTTGTGATGTGCTTATGACAAGAGATTAAAAATGAGATTAATTCATAAAAGAAATATGTAATCTTGTCTGTAAATCTGCGTGCCATTGAAGGTAAGCATAGGAGCAGAAGAATCCTTTTTGCGAGATATAAGATAGGACTGAGTTTAGAAGGGTTGAAATCAACAACAGTGGAAAATTACATGGAGATCAGCATTTAAGGAATTGGTAGTGGATATTCGTGAAGTTGAAGCTTTCTTTACAGAGCAAGGTTTCTAAAACCGGGAGGTGGAATGCAAAGTGTTATCACCACTAAAACTATGGACAGGATTTTCCATCAATGGAAGAAGGTCATTAACACACAAGAGGAAAAGAATGGGAGAAAGACTTGAACCTTGCAGAATAGCATTAGTGATGAAGTCAGAAGACAGAGGGCCAGCTATCACCTGCAGTGAGTGGTCAGGGAGAAAACTGGATGTCCAATTAAAAAAATTTTTTGGCAAACTACAAGATGGAAGCTTATTTAGAAGCCCTTTATGCCAAACAGTATCAAAAGCCTTTGAAATGTCAAAAGCAAATGCTTGAGTTTCACCAAACTTCTCCATTGAATTGGTCCATAGATGGGTAACATAAGCCAGTATATCACCAGTGGATCAACATTAACAGAATCCATACTGGAGATTTTAATGGGACTTTTTCACAAATGTGGCTGAGTTAGTTGGTCTCAGGCAAGGATAGCAAGGTTTTTTTCTCCCAGCAAATAGAAAATTGACACAAAACACATGCAATTTACAGACAGTATATACGGAGCAGCGAAGGTAAAGAAAGCTAACATGAGAACCACGGGAAACTTTCAGCGGTCAAATGCATTTTCCAGTACCGCAGCTTCTCCCTGCATTCTTGGTAAACAAATGGTGTGTGTTATCGGTAGTAGCAATAGAAGTCGATAACAGTGTATTGATTAGTTTTTTCTCATTATTAAAAACAGATTATTGGAGTTCATGAGTGTAATGCTTTCGCAGTTGAAATTTACTTATGGGTACATCCTCCAGACTGCCTCAATCTTAGGGTGTTTATTCCCCCTTCCTGCTGTTTTAACCCGATAGGAAAAAGACTTTTAGCATTAGTATAGGCATACGATGCAAGAAAGCAAGCTTATGCAGCATCAGCCAAAAAAAAAAAAAAACTCAGCTCTCATTTCACCCCTCCCTTCGTTCCAAATACCTGTCCAGCTCAGCCTTAAATTTATTTAGGCTATCAACTTCCACAACAAAAGATAGAAGTCTGTTCCACCAATCAACTACCCGCTGGCTAAAGGCAAACTTCTGCACATCTATCCTACAACTGTTTTTCCTCAATTCGAATTTATGCCCTCTCAAGTGATTATTCTAAGCAAGAGGAAGAATCCCATCAGCATTCAGCATGCTCAAACCATTCAGGGATTTATACACCTCAATCAGATCACCTCGCAGGTGCCTAGTCTCCAAACACTGTAATCTGCAAAATTTAAGCCTTTCTTCTTAAGAGCAACCCTTCGTTCCATTCACTAATCTTGTTGCCCTTCTCAGTACTAATTCAAACAGCTCTACATCCTTCTTAAAATGAGGCCTCCATTGAGTACTGTATACAGTACTCAAGGTGTGGCCTGACCATTGCCTTATACAAGAGGATAATCACCTCCTTATCCCTGCTAGAAAAATTCCTGTATATCACTGACAAGACACCACGAGCTACTCTTGCAGACTGTTTGCACTGCTCAGAAAACTTCATATCTGCCTGCACAATTACCCCCAGGTCCTTTTCATTCTCTACCACTGTCAGTGCAGTACCACAGAGTTAATACGTTACTCTGGAGTTACTGCTTCCCATTCCATATGTAGTATGGGCAACCCTTCGTTTCATTCACTAATCTTGTTGCCCTTCTCAGTATTCGTTCCAACAGCTCTACATCCTTCGTAAAATGAGGCTTCTAGACCTGTATACAGTACTCAAGGTGTGGCCTGACCATTGCCATATACAAGAGGATAATCGCCTTATCCCTGCTAGAAAAATTCCTGTATATCATTGACAAGACACCATGAGCTACTCTTGCAGACTGCTGCACTGCTCAGAAAACCTCATATCTGCCTGCACAATTACCCCCAGGTCCTTTTCATTCTCTACCACTGTCAGTGCAGTACCACAGAGTTAATACGTTACTCTGGAGTTACTGCTTCCCATTCCATACGTAGTATGGGATGGGAAGCAGTAACCCCAGTTTAACATTTAACTGGGATTACTGTTAGTTTAACATTGACAAATAATTTAACATTGACAAATAGTTTAACATTGACAAATGTACTTTACATTTGTCAATGTTAAACCTCATTTGCCACCTATCAGCCCATCTGCTCAACTTTTCTAGATCCTGTTGCAGCAGCAGCGTACTGTCATTAGTGTCCTTAACAACCCTGCCAACCTTCATATCATGTGCAAACTTGGACATTAAGCCTGATATAATATACCATCACCAATATCATTTATAAATACAGAAAACAACAATGGGCCCAACACTGAACCCTGAGGGACTCCACTAATAACATTAGTTCACGAAGAGCAGACTTCTACAGCAACTACCTATAACACCCACCATCTGTAACAGTCATTTTCGTATCAGGTTAGAACATTGGGAATGGGGGATAAACACCCTAAGACAGGCAGTCTGGAGGGTGTACCCATAAGTAAATTTCAACCCACTCATGAACTCTGATTATCTGCTTTTAATAATAAGAAAACACTAATCAGTACATCATTATAGATAACACACGTGGCCACTACCGATAACACACCATCTGTTTACCAAGAATGCAGGGAGAAGTTGCGGTACCGGGAAACGCTTTTGATTGTTAAAAGTTTTTTGAAGTATCCCATGGTTCTCGTGTTGGCTTTCTTTACCTTAGCCTACGGAGCAATATGGGCTTAGTCGCTGATGCTCCTAAAACCCCACTACAACAACATACTGGTGATCACTAATCAGATGGAAGGCTATTAGCTAGTTGAAGAGTTGGTGATTGATGGATTTCTCCATTACGTTAGAAAGAGTAGAAGTGCAATGGGACAATAATTGGAACGGAGGGATTTGTCACCGTTTTTTAGGAACTGGCTGGATATGAACAAATTTCCAAGCAGAAGTGATAACACCTGTGGAATAAGAAAGTATAAAAATAGACAACACAGAGCAGAAGTAAGCTCAGGAGCACAAGTTTTGAGAACAAATGGAGAAATACCATCACAACCTGGTGCTTTCTTGGTATCAAGACTGTTCAAAATTCTTTTGATGGAAGACCACAGGAGGAATTGAATAGTGTACTGGGAATGACAGGAGGTGGTTTACCAAGATCATCAATACAAGAGTTAAAAGAAAAGTAGAATACTAGCAAGTCAGCTCAGCTTTATCTTTAGCTGAGGTGGCAATACTTGAATGGGTTGAGCACGCTGAATTCTGATGGGATCCTTCCACTTGTTCAGATGATGAACCTAAGGGGGCATAAATTCAAATTAAGAAAGGACAGATGTAGAATAGATGTGCGGAAATTTACCTTTAGCCAGTGGGTGGTTATTTGCTGGAACAAACTTTCATCTGTCGTTGTGGAAGTTGATAGGTTGAATAAATTTAAGGAGGAACTGGACAGGCATTTGGAGGGAATGGTGTGATTTTTTTTTTTTTTTTTTGGCTGATGCTGCATAAGCTCATACACTTGCTTTCTTGCATCGCATGCCACTACTACTATTACTTTTACTACAACCATCTGGTTTTATCAGAGGTGGAAGAAGAGATGAGCAAAAGTTGCACCAAACAGCTTTGGCAAGAGACTAGAATGCTTGACTACCATTCAAACACAAGGAAAGTTTTCTACTCTTAGCTTCAAAATCTAGTTTGGACTGATTAATTCTGCTTTACAATTGGTGCATCACTGTTTTAGTTTTAGAAGATATTAAGAACTAAAAAACTTAACTTTGTTTTCTCTAATATCCTTGTTAAAAATTCTATAAATAACATAAATTTCAATACATCATTGTTAATTTCTCATAATTTGCCTTAGCCCTTAGCTTCTCTAACTTCCTTTGTAATTTGATTAGACTAGTTTATATCTATATAGGCTTCTGTATCGCCTGATAATTTATATGCATCCCAGCATCTTTCTTCTTTGCCACAAATCTCATTAGTTCATCTAATGTTCAATTAGGTCTAAGCCTTGAGCAGTTCTTATTTGCTAATAGTTGCAATGCATACTATAAAATCTTTATAAACTGTCAATCAAATGTGCAAACTGTCATCAGATTTTCATTTATAAGGTTTATATTTTAATAACTCGTAAATTTTAAGTGGTGCATTGCTGTTTTGGTTTTAGAAGACCAAAAAAAAACCAAAAAACTGTTAACTTTGTTTTAATATTCTTGTTAATTTTTAAATAAAATAAATTTCAATACATTGTTGTTAATAATAATGGAAGCTTGTTTTCACCAAATCACCTAGTGCATACCAATACAATGAGTACTCTGGTTACCTGAAAAATATTGCCCTTGAGATAAGTTAACCAATTGTTGATGTTTGTGCATTATTATATAAAGTTTATAAAAATAATAAATTTAATAAATAATAAATTAAATAAATAAATAATATTTTGTGGAATCACGTATGCTGCCAACCAAATCTATTTGTCTAAAAATATTTAAATATACATTTGGACCTCTCTTTAATGAACTTCCATATAGTGGATTTTTCTATTTAGGAAATATTTTGATTTCTCCTTCATCATTGAAAATAGTTTCCGTATAATGAAGAAAGTTTCATTATAACATATAACAAACTGATTTCGAGAGACCTCGGTTACACACTGTTCATAACTCTGGCCTTTAGGCAATAGAGCTGATGGTGTAGAAAGAATGAATTAAGAGCTAAAAGGATTAAGAATTAATCTCTTTACCTTTTAAGAGCTAAAGAGATTAACTCTTAAAAGCACTAATTAAGAGCTAAAACATTCCACAATTTAGTGGTGCGTGTAAAACCTATACAACCACCTCTACTGTACCAAGAAGTCAACTGCTATCTATGCATCCACAGCCATTGGCAAAGATTAAGGCATATTTCTGAGGCAGACACTGGCTCTGACCAGCCTGTTTTCTACCATTACCCTGTTAGAGAATTAGGAGAGAGTGATTTTCCTTTATCCCAGAAATTCATCTATTGTTTTGCAGAAATTAGTCATCCACACTTTCACCTGTCTCTGTTTACATGGTAGATACAAGTGGTCCCTAAATCAGTTTTGTCTTAGCTGCTGTGCAAGTAACGTTACAAAGTCTAAGAGGAAATCCTTGAGTGTAACAAAAAAAGTGGAAGTGCTTAATAGTGTGGATCAGGGCATTAAAAAAAAAAAAAACGCCCTAAAATTTGGTATCCCTGCCAGTAGTGCGTCAACCATTCTGGAAAACCGTGTTTCGATTCTCATACTGTTCGAGGAAACGGGACCCATTCGGAATCGTGCGAAATTATGCCTGTATGAGAATGTAGATGAAGCCATTTTTAATTGGGTGAAGTTGATTTGAGACAAAATCACGCCAATATCAGGGCCATTAATAAAAAAAAAAAAAAAAAGCTATGGAGTATTCATCTTTTCTGAGGCATAAAACATTCTAAGCCAGTTCTGGTTGGCTGGACAAATTTAAAAAGCACTAGGGCTTACTTGAAAAAGTTATTTCTGGTGAAAGTGGAGTTGTAATCAAAGAAGACTGTACTCATTGGAAAGACACACAGTTTTGAAAAAAAATTATGGAGGACTACGAGCCCAAAGACATTCAACAATGATGAAATATTAAAAGAAGTAAAGTAGGTAGAGTTGGACAACAACTAGAACAATAAAATCTTGGATGACAAGTGAAATTTTTGAACAGTGGATTTGAAATTTCAATAGAAAGATGATGACTGCCCTGCTACCTTCACTCGGTAATTTTGAAACTTACAAGTGTGAAGCTTGTTTTCTTCCTTCCAAATACCTCATCTAAACTGTGACCAATAGACCAAAGCTGTTGTTAGTTTAGGGATTTATTAGGTGCATCAGCAACTATGGCCATAGTGCACCAGTAAACCAAGGCATTATCAAGAATTTGATAATGCATTAACGGAGGAGGAGCATACTGAATTTATACTGAGGAAAAAAACCAACCAACCTATAGATTCTGTTATAGATTTGCAGATGTGCATATCAGAGTTGGCAAAATTGTGGAGTGAAGATGTGATGGAAACAATGATTAAGAATTGTTTTGCAAAAATGCCAATTAACAGTGATTAGAAGGATGAACTATTACAAGATATCGAGCAATCTTGTGAAGAACTGCAAGCAAGAGGTTTGATCAGTGGAGAAATTGTTCTTGATGAATTTTTAGCAGTTGATAATGATGTCACAGTAACTGAATATCTGAGTGACTCCAACATTTTAGCATTAGTTGAGGCATATGATGCAAGAAAGCAAGCTTATACAACATCAGCCAGAAACAAAAAAAAAAAAAAAACTTTTCCCATTTCACCTATCCAATCACTTCAAATGTTTGTCTAGTTCAGCTTTAAATTTATCTAAAGCTATCAACTTCCACAACAACAGATGGAAGTCTGTTCCAATCAACTACCCGCTGGCTAAAGGCAAACTTCCACATATCTATTCTACAATTATCATTCCCCAATTTGAATCTATGCCCCCTCAGGTTTGTAATCTGAGCAGGCAGAAGGATTCCATCGCATTGAGCCTGCTTAAACTATTCAAGGCCTTATACACCTCAATGAGATTGCCCTGCAGGGGCCTAGTCTCCTGATGCTGCAACTTGCAGAACTTAAGCCTCTCTTGGTAAGAGCACCCCCTTTGTTCCCCTCATCAATCTTGTTGCCCTTTCTCTGTACTCATTCTAGCAACTTGACATCCTTCCTAAAATGAGGCCTCCAGACCTGTACACAGTACTCAAGGTGTGGCCTGACCATTGCCTTGTACAAAGGGATAATCACTTCCTTGCAAAATTCCTATATGTCATTGACAAAACTCCATGACATGCTCAGAGAACTTCACATCTGACTGCACAATTACCCCTAGGTCTTTTTCATTCTCCACTTCCCTGAGTGTAGTACCACACAGTTGGTACGTTTCTCTTGGGTTACTGCTACCTATGTGTAGTAACCCAAGAGAAATTTGGAGAGTATTCAAAGAACTAGTGACAATATTGGTGATGAACTGGATGAAAATGATGGCAATGAAAGCAATATTAAACCTTACAAACATGAAATGTTGGCAACATTTTATAAACTTTGCATTCAGGACTTCAGTGTGAAGAAAATCTATCAAAAAACATTAATAGCGTAGCTTAAATTAAGCTACGCTATTATATTGTGTCAGTTATAAATGGTACTTTAAGAGATCTACAATTTTCGAATTGTCAAAAAACATATTTGACTGTTTAAAAAAAGTACGGTAAAATCCAATGTACAACAAAAAATAACCAAATATTTTAAGAAATAATTCTTAAAAGTGTACTAATATATTGTTCACCATCATGTAAGTAGTCATTTCTTAATATGTGTATTAATAAATTAATTGTTTTAAAATGATATAAAATTTATTTATTCCCACTTATTTCTGATTTATTTCTCATCTTTTACTATACTTCTGAATGTTGAATTACAGCATTTTTCATTGTTGAAAATGTCATATTTCTTTATAACGAAATTTCTGTTTAACGAATTTTTTCAACCCAACAATTGATTTCGTTACATAGAGGTCAGACTATATGTTTTTTAAAAATATCTAGATCAGTGGGTCTCAAACTTTTTCAGCTTCTAATCATTTTTCTCCTAAAACTATGCACTTTTATTCATAGCATCCTTTTAAACAGGCACATAATGCAAATTTTGTACAGTAAAACTAAGTCTCTAAATTTAGTTCTACTGTAAAAGAATTCTATTGAATTTATTTTACTGTAGAACACTGGTTAACAAATGAAAGTTATCTGAACTGGATAAGAGCTGCATGGTTGAATTCCACAAAGTCTGCTTCTCAACTCAGGCAAATTTCTCTGAATGGAAATTCAATTACACAGTTCTCTCTGTTAAAATAAATTAATTTTAACTTATTTTAACAAATTATTTTAATAAATAATTTGTTAAAATATGTTCCTGCATTTATTAAATCCATCAAAAAAATAAATTTTTAGAAGTTTGCAGTGCCTGTATGAAACACAAACAGTACCCAGCCTGGAACTACTGATATACACATTTATATATTTTCTAGAATCGTGTATAATGCTAACCTCCAATTGGTATCAATCACCTCTAATCTGAAATGTATCTTTGCTACTGAAACCTGCATCATTAAACAGGCCTGCAAACATGCTTACTTTCCCACCTCCTTGTACAGACCACAGTTTCTTGAGGAATTTAAATTATCCCCTCTTGCAAACCATTCTGCAGTAAGATAAACTTTATAGAGAAACAAGTGCTAGGAGAATCAGATCACATTAATATCTGGAATTTGGAATTTTGTTGGAACTTTTCCATTGGCCTGTCTCTGAAACTTGCCTAAGCTAACTTCAAGCCTAGAATAAAATTATAATTGTAACACAGACTAATAAAATTTGATTGTGATTCACCAAACTCTGCAGTACAGTTAATGAATAACCAGTAGTCATAAAATAAAGAACACAGCAAATTCGTTTATGAAAAATGTGTTCATGTAAAAATGTGAATTATGCTTCCTGTAAACTTTGTAACTAATCTTTATAATTTCAACCTTGATTTGTTACTTTTCCTTATATGTAAAGGATCTTTATTCTGGGGTCTCCCAGTTGATCATATATACTCAACTGGAATTATTAGTGTTATTAACTTATTGCTATTATACATTATTCTCTCAGAGAGAATAAGTAAAGCACTGGTTGTTAAAAAATTGAGGTAACACCCAGAAGTCCTAGTGCAACATTTCTTCAATGAAACCCTTGATTTTACTAATAGTGAAACATTCTTATTGCCTGTCCCCACCATCAAGCAGCTCAATTGGAAAGTTTTAAATCTCTTCAAACACAGAATAATTCATTAGAGATGAATCATATTCTTAGTGATGAAGCAAATCTGTTTATTTTTCTAAAGCAGATTCATTTATACAAACTTTTCTAACATTTGACCAGAAAAATGTTCTCATGTTTGCATAATTACTGTGACAGGCACAATTTGGCCTTAGTTGCCTTTGTGCCAGTTCACTAAAAACAACGGAAAAAAAAAAAAAAAAAAACTTTCATTAAAACAATCCAGTTGATCATATACACTCAACTGGAATTATTAGTGTTATTGTTATTAACTTATTGCTATTATACATTACTGTCTCAGAGAGAATAAGTAAAGCACTGGTTGTTAAAAAATTGGGGTGACACCCAGTGGTGCATTGTCACAAGAATCTCCAGTGCAACATTTCTTCCATGACAACCTAAATCTTTTTTTTTTTTTTTTTCCGTCTGGGTTCCTTAGAGTTTAAGGCTCTGATGCAGAGACACGTGGGCATACCATTTTTCATCAAATACGCCGAAGATGAATGCCGCTGATGACAACGCTACAAGAAGTAAATCAATTTTATATTTTCTACAGCCATTTTGAAGGTCAGCCACGTACCTTGCTACCATACCGGATTTCAGTTTACAATATAATTATGAAAACAAATGTTAACAACCCCTATAATAGCAAAAATAAGTTGTAAATTTACCACATACTTTCAAAATGCCTATTCAAATTCAAAGTATGTGGCTGCAATGATGAAATCTGGAAAGTTAACATGTCATCACATCAGGTGTAACTGCTGTCGTGTGAAGTCACTATAACTTGGATGCTGTGTCTCGCTTTCAAGATTTCAAAATAATGCAACCATGATCTACGCTTGCATAACTTTAAAATATTTGTCACCAATAACGTTACAAGAAAAAGGCAACCAAATCAAATATTTTTCAGATAAGTTCCCTACAACATACATTTTAGACAGCCAACAGTACAGATGAATATCAAACCCATGGAGTAGTAAAGATTCCTCTTACGCACGATGCCGGAAATTATTCATGCAGCAATACGTAATACAATTATCCAAAGTATGACAGTTTTTTTTTTTTTTTAATCAAACACGCCCAGTTTCACCGAAAACAAATCTCAGCATCGATAAATTGATTTATTTGCCAATAGTATTCAGACAGGGGTATGCTGCTAATATGTAAACAAATGGATTGCTTCGGATTAATTTCAGATGTGGGTCATCCCCAGTTAAAATAGGTGATTAAATTTTATCAAAATAACAAGGCGCTAGAATAATTCCCTAAAATTTAACAAGGAACGTGAACATGCAGCCTCCAACACACACCTGTGTACAGGTATAGCATATACCTGTACACAGGTATATGCTATACCACATTAGTACCTCCGAAGGATTATCACAGGTTAAAGCGAACACAATAAAATATAACAGATGGGATAATATAAGCTCATTTGGCAAACATTCTTACCTAAACTTTTTTTTTAATTGCACTCAAAAGTATTAACACAAGTACAGTACAATAATACAATTAACTTCTCATTCAAAGCACAAAGTTGTAGTCTGTGATTCAAAGAGTAGTAATTTTACTTACTACACTGGGCTCTTACCCACAACTAAATACAGGTTTGACACAGAGTATCTTATTACTACTCTGTGAGGTTAGAGATTGGCCATAAAATCTCAACTTGTGATTCCGTCACTGATTCAAGCATGTCACAGTTTGAATCTGTGATGGTGATATTGAACTCATAGTGATATTTAGAGTTTTGCATTTCTACTCTTCAGACTGCATAAGATTCTCAGCTATTCCAACTCAGAACTGCAAGGATGCGAAAATTTTATCAAAACAGAGTTGCCAACTCATAACCTATGAACTAGTACAAGCCTCTCTTCGGTGTACTGATATGATTGATTAGCTGTGTCATTTATGTATCCTTATGTTAAGCGATTATGTCATTTATGTATCCTTATGTTAAGCACTTGCAATCTATAATGACTATTGATCTCGAAACACACACACAAAGCTACTTGAATGATTTATTTTTACTTTACGTTCAAACATCAATACACAAATGAGTCTAGCTCCATATTCCAAACTTTTAGATGCAAAGTGAATAAAATTCACACGGTTCATTAACATTTTATTACCTGAACAAAATCCAGGGAAGCTATTTAATTATTATTATTATAAATAATAAAAAAAAATCCCTTTTCCTCCTTTAAGGTTTTTTCCCCTGTCCCGTGATGGGTACTGGGACAAAGTGCGTGGGATGGTCCGTTGTGACCCCTTATTGGTCAAATACCTCTCCTACAGGTTTTCAGGATCGCGGCTTTCTAGAGTTCCATGTCATTTCCCCTAATTCAATCCGTTGGCCTTGCATTTGTCTAGACAAATTTCCATCGTGATATCATTGCTGAATTCTTTCGACTGTTCTCTCTCTGTGTGGTTGTTTATGTGTTTGCTCGTGCTAAATTAGTTTGTATTTATAGATAAAAAATATTCTAACAACAACTGGATTTCAACTGGAAGAACTAATCATCTATGATTCTCAGGTGAATTTTTGAAATATTCTGTGTGACAGATTTAAAGAAATCAATGATTGAAATATTTACATATGTAATCGTGCATATGCTATGGCTGCCATTACATACGTTTCTAGGCCGATGATATAGGCTACGGTTTATAGCTGCGTTAATTAATTAACTACTTGTTGTTGGTGATTATACATATTACCATGTATAAGTTAGTTTAACTTCTGTTCCGGGTAAAATAATGGAGTCACTGGTTAAAGATGCATTGCAGGATCATCTAGACAAGACTGCAGCAATAATTCAGACACAGCATGGGTTTGTTAAGGGAAAGTCTTGTCTGACAAATTTGATAGGATATTATGATGTGGTTACAAAGGAACTGGATGCAAAAAATAATTTTGATATCATATATTTGGATTTCAGGAAAGCTTTTGACACTGTTGCGCATGGAAGGCTATTGTACAAATTGGAGAAGAATGGTATTAAGGGTAAGTTGCTACAATGGATAAAAGGCTAATGTATTAGTGGTGTCCCACAGGGTTTTGTGTTAAGTCCACTGTTGTTTTCTATATTTATCAATGATATTGATGAAGGTATATTAGGCTTAATGTCGAAGTTTGCAGATGATACAAAGGTTGGCAGGGTTGTTAATGACAGTAATGGCAGTGTGCTACTGCAACAGGATCTAGATAATTTGGGCAGATGGGCTAAGAAGTGGAGTTTAACCCTTGACAAATGCAAAGTACTGCATATGGGCAAAAGTAACCCCAGAGAAACGTACCAACTGTGTGGTACTACGCTGAAGGTAGTAGAAAATGAAAAAGACCTGGGAGTAATTGTGCAGTCAGATATGAAGTTTTCTGAGCAATGCAGACAGGCGGCCATGGCAGGTCATGTGGACATGTGGACATGTGTTTTTGTAAAGGGCGGCTCCTAGAACGTGAGTTCATCTCCGCCTCGTATCTCTGTGAAGACAGTATCACTACAAATGGGCCAGATGTGTGTGACGTCGGTTTGTGTGTGTTCTGTTGTTCTGTTCTGGCCTCTTGGCTACCCAGAAGCATCAGTCACCTGGACAGATGATTCTGGGTATTCGTCCACACCACGGGAAGGTGGGCCAGTCCCAATGGAGCACGTACTGTCTCGATATGAGACGCTGAACCACCTGATGTTGCCAAAAGGTGGGCCAGATTTCTCTGGGGGCCCACTCCAGAGAGGGGAAAAAAAATTAAAAAAAATAATAAATAAATAAATAAAAATAAAAATAATAATAATAAAAAATAATAAATAAAAAGTAAATAAACTAAAAACAAAATATATTTCCCGTGGTGCAAGAAGAAAAAAAAAATATAATAATAATAAAATAAAATAAAATAAAATAATTAATTATAATAATTCCCCGTGGTGAAAAAGAAAATATATTAAATAAATAAAAATAAAAATAATAAATAAATAATAATAATAAAAAATAAAATAAATAAATAAATTCCCTGTGATAAAAAAAAAAAAGAAAAAGAAAGAGAGAGCTGTCTGCCACCAATGACAGCCCAAATCCCAGGTGTCAGAACAGAGCGCGAGTAAAAAAAAAATAAATAAATAAAATAAAATAAAATAATAAATAATAATCACAGAATAAATAAATAATTTTAATCCCACAGTGAAGAGGAAGATGTAAGTCTGGGTGCCAGCAGAGAGAGAGAGTAAGAAAAAAAAAAAAACAAAATGGGAGAGTGGTTATCTATCCTGCATAGAGTGAGAAAGAAGAAAAGGTGAGCCAAGGCTGCTCCTAGCTCCAGGGCAGAACCCGGAAACAGTGCGGAACGCAGGTTATAGGGAAAAAAAAAATAATAATAAAATAAAAAATAATAAATCATAATAAAAAATAATAATAATAAAATAAAAAATAATAAATAATAATAAAAAAAATAATAATAATAAAATAAAAAATAATAAATAATAATAAAAAATAATAATAATAAAATAAAAAATCATAAATAATAATAAAAATAATAATAATAATAATAATAAAATAAAAATAATAAATCATAATAAAAATAAATAAATAATAATAATAAATAAAAATAATTAAAGAATAAATAAATAATTTTAATCCCACACCCTGGCTACAGTGAAGAGGAAGATGTAAGTCGGGTGCCCGCAGAGAGAGAATGGAAAAAAAAAAAAAAAAAAATGGGAAAGTGGTTATCTATCTTGCACAGAGTGAGAAAGAAAAAAAGGTGAGCCAAGGCTGCTCCTAGTTCTAGGGTAAGACCTGGAAACAGTGAAGAACGGAGGTTAGGAAAAAAAAAAAGAAAAGAACAGTCAGTAGAAGGAGTGACTTTCGGTTGGCAGAGGAATTGTTAATGATCGGGATTTCCACGTCGGTGATTGGCTATCAGTGTCCTCCTCCAGGCAAATACCTCAGCTGCAAAGGTCTGGAAGGCTTCGAGGTTGTTCTGGGTACATATCAGTTGATGCAGATCTGCTGGTGGGAAGTCCCGGATCTTATTCTGGAGACGGTTTCTGATGTCGTTGTAATGTGCACACTCCAGAAGCAAGTGTTTCCAACTTTCACTTTGTCCACAAAAGCAGTAGGGAGTGTTGATGAGTCCCAGTGTATGCAGTTTCTCATTTAGAGAACCGTGTCCGGTAATGAGAAAGGAAGATTCGAGGCTGAGGGAGAACCATCGGGCGTTATTTTTAGTGGTTGCAAAGGTTACCTCCGGAAGAAAACTCCGAGTTACAACCCCTACAGTAGAAGAATCCCATCTGGTCTGCCATACATTGAAGAGTTTATTGAGACATCGAGATTTCTCCTGCTTTATATCCGTAGTTAGTGAGAGTTCTATATTCAGGATCGTTGCCGGAATACCTTTTTTAATTCGATAGCAGAGCCCCTTGTAGATTGTGTAAAGGTCGAGAGGGAGGGTGCCTGCTATAACTTGGAGAGCTGCTGTAGAGACTGTACGGCAGATTCGATGGGTCGCCAGTAACATAGCTCTTTGTATAGAGTTTAGCTTTTCTTTCATCTTAATGATGATAACTCTGTGAAACCAGACCCCGGCAGCATAGATTACTATTGGGAGAAAGACAGCTTTATAATAAAGAAGAAGGGTTCGTTTCGATAGTCCCCCACTCACTTCTTGAGATCCGTATAATTGCGGAGGAGAACTTTTTGGTCTTGGAACTCATATACTGTAGATGGGAGAAGAAAGATAGGCGGTTGTCTATTACTACTCCCAGGACTTTTGTCTGTTCTATGAAGGTTATCTGGGTTCCATTGATTTTGACTTGGGGAGGCCTTTGTAAGTCGAGTCGGTTTTTAAACACCATCATCTTAGTTTTGGCAGGGTTAATTTGCAATTTGTTGATTGTTGTCCAGGTAGAGAGATGGTTGAGTACTCGTGCTGCGGATTCGAGGGCTGCTCTGGAATGACCAGCGACCACGATGGTGAGGTCGTCCGCGAATGCTATGATTTTCGTTTTTTCAAAACTGTTACTGAGCCAGCTCTGGAGCACCATATTCCACACCAAGGGCCCTAGGACAGAGTCCTGGGGACACCCACGGTGGATGGGTTTATGGACTTGGCGATATTTTGATTTAACTACTATTGTACGTTGTGAGAAGTAGCTTCTGAACAGCCAGTAAAGATTGTTTTGGACATTCTGCTGTGCGAAGACGTTCCAGTGCACTTTCCCACCATACATTATCGAAGGCCCCCTCGAAGTCAATAAACAGAGCGAGTTCATATTTGGATTGCGAAGTTTCCAGATGCAGGATCAAATCAGAGAGGGCATCTTCACATGATCTGCCCTGGTTGAATCCATATTGGGCTGGTGAAATCATACCGTTGGAGAGAAAGAGATTCGTGATTCGGATGGCCATTAGTCTTTCCAAGGTCTTGCCCAGGTTTGCCAGCAGGGCAATTGGTCTGTACGAACGAGGGTTCGTTATTGGTTTATTTGGTTTTAGTATTATGCGGAGAAGTGCAACTTTCCAGGGCTGGGGGAACTTCGATTTTTGGAGGCATTTATTGTACAATAATAGAAGATGTTCTGGCTTTAATTTGTGAAATCTAATGATGAAGGCATATTCAATTAAATCCATTCCCGGGCACTTTTTGGTACTTACTTTTTTGAGGACCTGATTCAATTCCAGACTGGTGAAGGGTTCAGCTTGGGTCTGTGTTATATATTCGGCATTCTTCTTCCGGATACTTTTGTGGTCATGGGGTTTTGTCAATGGTATATAGGAATTTTGCTGGCAGGGAGAAGGAGGTGATTGTCCCTCTGTATAAGGCAATGGTCAGGCCACGCCTTGCGTACTGCGTACAGGTCTGGAGGCCTCATTTTAGGAAGGATGTAGATTTACTTGAGCGTGTACAGAGAAGGGCAACAAGATTGGTGAGGGGAATGAAGGGATCCTCTTACCAAGAGAGGCTTAAGTTCTGCAAATTGCAGTGGCTGAGACTAGGCACCTGCGCGGTGATCTGATTGAGGTATATAAGGCCTTGAATGGGTTTGAGCACGCTGAATTCTGATGGGATCCTTTCACTTGTTCACATTACAAACCTAAGGGGGCATAAATTCAAATTAAGAAAAGACAGATGTAGAATAGATGTGCGGAAATTTGCCTTTAGCCAGCGGGGTGGTTAATTGCTGGAACAAACTTCCATCTGTCGTTATGAAAGTTGATAGGTTGAATAAATTTAAGGAGGAACTGGATAGGCATTTGGAGGGAATGGTGTGTTTTTTTTTTTTTTTTTTTTTTTTTGGCTGATGCTGCATAAGCTCATTCACTTGCTTTCTTGCATCACATGCCACTACTACTACTACTACTTGGACACATTGAAGCAGAACCTCCTCGCACTCAGCAAGAGACTACACTGACACAAAGAGAGCGCCCAGAGGAAAATAAACAACCGAATCTTCGATGAGGGCCAAAGGGCCTTCTACAGGACACGGGGTGAAGATGAGAAAGCAGGAAACGGGCCACCCGAGAAGAAGACGATCGAGAAGTTCTGGTGAAATATCTGGAGCAGTTAAGTAAGACATAACAGCAGAGCACCCCGGATAGAAATAGAACGGAAGAAAACCAAGGACATACACGAGATGAGAGAGTGGGCGATTCGAGGAGAAGTAAAACAGTCGATCAGGAACACTCACAACTGGCGAACCCCGGGAACTGATAACATCCACAACTACTGGTACAAGAAGTTCACATGCACCCAAAAGCACCTAGCAGAGCAGTTCACTCGAATGATAAGGCACCCGGAGACAATCCCGAAGTTTCTCACCGGAGGAGTCACATATAACTGAAGCATAAAGACAAAGATACAAGAACCCGGTGAAATACAGGCCAATCACCTGCCTCCAAACGATGTAGAAGATCCTAACCAGCTCCATAACCAAGAAGATATCAGACCACTTAGAGAGTCTTAACATAATGGCAAAAGAGCAGAAAGGATGCAAGCGGAGGAGTAAAGGATGCAAGGAGCAATTAACCATAGATGCCGCAGTTATGAAGCAAGCCTACAAGAAGCATCGCAACCAATACACGGCCTACATCGATTACCGCAAGGCCTTCGACTCCGTACCTCATTGCTGGCAAATAGAGACCCTGAAGATCTACAAGGTTTATCCGATAGTGACAAACTTCCTAGGAGCAACAATGGCGAAATGGAGTACCACCATTAAGGTCGAGAACATGATAACCAGGCCAATCCACATTAGAAGAGGAATCTTTCAGGGAGATGCTCTGAGCCCACTGTGGTTCTGTCTAGCACTCAACCCATTATCCACCATGCTTAACGGCAGCAAGTATGGATATAACCTCAAAGAAGAAAGAAAGAACCTGTACACCCTCACCTACCTGATGTAGATGGATAGCATCAAGCTCTAGGCTCCAACCGAGAAGCAACTCCAGCAACTACTCCAGATCACCGAAGAATTCAGCAAGGACATCAGGATGGAATTTGGTCTAGAAAAATGCAAGACCGACACACTGCACCAGGGAAAATTAGTAGGCCGAAACTACCAGCTTGGTAAAGAGATCGAAGCTATGACAGAAGGAGAGTCCTACAAATACCTAGGAATAATGCAGGCTGAGCAATTAGAACACAAGGAAATCATCAACTGCCTGACCGAAAAATATCATGAGAGACTCAATAGCATGCTGAAAGCAAAATTGAACGGAGGGAACACAGTTAAAGCCATAAACACCTATGGAGCTCCAGTACTAACATACACATTCGGGGTCATAGATTGGACTAACACAGAGCTTGAAGATATCATGCGTAAGACAAGGACAATGAAGACCAAAAGTCGCCAACACCACCGAAGTCAGCAGTGGAGAGAATAACAATTTCTCCCACTTTCCAAGATATTGGAAAGTGGGAGGAAGGGGCCTGATAGAACAATAGAAAACCGCGATAGTTAACCTGAAGTATTACTTCGAGAACAACACAGCACCACTCCACCAGGCCATAAGGAAGATAACTTAACCTAAGCGAGGAAATCCCTCTCGCCCAGACAGTAAAAGGAACGAAGTTAGAAAGATGGACAAAGAAGACACTCGAAGGCAGACACTACAATGACCTTCATCAACATCACGTCGACACCATTGCTTCCGATGCATGGCTCACAAGCGGGACGGTCTTCCCTGAGACTGTAGGATTCATGGTGGCCATCCAGGACCAGGCAATCAACACCAGAGACTATAGAAAGTACATCGCAAAGGAGCCCGAAATGTCAGATGACACATGTCGACGATGCCACCTGGTCTCAGAAACGTTCCAACACATCACCGCGGGATGCAAGGTGATCACCCACACTGAGTACACTCATAGACACGACCAGGTAGCCAGGATAATACATCAGAAGCTAGCGAGGAAATACCAGTTGACCAAAGAAAGTGTACCATACTACAAGTACGAACCCCAGGCAGTACTAGAGACCCGAACCCACAAGCTGTACTGGGATCGCCCCATAATAAAGGATAAGACCATCCCGCACAATAGACCGGACAAAACCGTTGTGTTGGGGTACACCGGTATGGTACCAAAGACTCTACGTAGCGCCTAGCAGCAATAGTTCTCCCAGAGAACACCTACAAGGAACTCCTGAAAGTCGCAATCCTGAACACCTGTAGGATTGTCAGAGATTTCCTCGACCGACAATAATACCAGACATTCCAACCACCCTGTGTACTTGGTAGCAGTACCCGTCCCGGAGTGGAATCCGCCAATCAGGGAGAAATAATATAAGAGCAACAACAATAATAATAATAACGGATAAGTCCAACCCGCACAACAGACCGGACATAACCCTTGTGGACAAGATGGAAAAGGCTACCTACCTGATTGACATAGCAGTACCGAACACTAGCAATGTCCAGAAAACCCATGAGGAAAAAATTAGGAAGTACACGAACCTGAGACATGAGTTCAAGGAGATGTGGCATATGCAAGAAGTATCAATCATTCCAATCATCGTGTCAACAACCGTGTATTCTGTGGTATGGTACCAAAGACTCTACATAGTAGCTTAGCAGCAATAGGTCTCCCAGAGAACACCTACAAGGAACTCTAAAAAGTCGTAATCCTGAACACCTGTAGGATAGTCAGAGATTTCCTCGACCGACAGTAACACCAGACATTACAACCACCCTGCGTACTTGTTAGCAGTACCCGTCACGGAGTGGAGTCCCCCAATCAAGGAGAAATAATATAAGGGCAACAACAATAATAATAATAATAATAACTTTTAGTCCAATAAACAAAACCAACCAAAAGTTAATGTTTAAAAATTGTATTTCCATCAGTAATGATATCTTTGTACAGAATACAGTTATCTGTCTATATTTTAAACCTGAGACGTGATAGGAAATTTTCATGATTGATTTTTGAATTCTATACATAAAACTTGACCAGAATCAATCATTGGTTTGCTGGAGGTAAAAATCATGTTGGGTAGTGTTATCAGATCAAGTGTATTACTCCCTCTGGTTGCCTCTCGAACATGTTGCTGTAGGAAACAGTCGTCCAATAGATCCACAAAACTCTTGTTAGTGTGCGTTTGACCAAGCCACAAGTTTTAGTAAATATCTGGAAAGTTAAAAATCTCCCATTATTAGACATTCTGATTTACTGGCGCACTCTATTTCTCTGCACAATTGCTCATTATACTCAAGAGATTCATTAGGCCTATAACACACTCCTTCTCTCTTTTTCCCTTTCCCAATGCTTATGTCACACCAAAATGACTCAGCATTCCATTGTCCACAAACATCAATTGGATGCACTTCCTTAGATTTTATGTGTTTCTTAACTAACAGCATAACCTCTCCTCTCTCTCCTTTCTGTATACATTGTACTCTCTAAATTCGAATTGTGCCCTGCTTATATCAGTGTTACACCACGTCTCTGATATCCCAACAATATCCGCCTTTGATGTCTTGACGAATACTTCAAGCTGATCAAATGTATTAACTATACTCCTAGCATTGGTGTATATGCAAGTATACCTGCACCTGTTTCTACTCTTAGTTATCCTAACCAACAGAGCCCATGTATTTACTTGTTGCACTATGACTCCCAGCAGTCGTGGAAATCTCCAGTACCTTGCTTTCCTGGCTCTGGTGCTCAATCTAATAGAAGCAGTGCAAGAATCACTTTTGCTTCTGCCTGCGACCACTGTTAACCTTTTAGCCTGTGTATCCCCCGAAGCCAGCAGTTTTCCGACCCACCTAACACTTCCTCAATTGGATCCGCAAATATTTTTGCGCCCTTTCTATTTAAGTGTACCCATCCCTGTAGAAGCAGTCTCTCCTGTTATGTGCGCTCATACCATTACACTGTCGTGGTAACTTCAATGAATATCTTCCTTCGTATCGCACAACTCCCCTTACAAATGATTTATTATTACTCAGATTGAGTTGGATTCTTTAAAAGTGACAACGCAAATATCCACCATGCAAAACTGCAGCGAGACTTCCTCAGACACCTGGCGAAATTAATACCACATGTATGGGCTGTAATTTGGATAAAAGGTGGCCCTTGTAGATATTTAATAAAGGTTTCTAATTTTTTGTTCAGTGATTGTATATTACGAATTTTATTGAGAACGCCTCAATGTGCCTTAATTCTACCCTTTTCAGCATTTAATTATCAAATAAGCCAAATTATGGTGATGGGTTATCCCAATCCCGGTCCATTACCCGCACCATGATTTATGGTTGGTTGGTTGTTTGTAGCAAGGTTTTAGATGCATCAGCAGCTTTGGCTGTTTATGTTGTTTCTGCGAATTACGTGTATTCTGTGGTCGAATTGTTGTTTGCAGGACGAAAAACCAGAGTTTACAAGGGAAAAGAAAACCAATTTTAACCTCGCCTGAGATTGACTAAGACAGCCGAGTTTTTAAAAAGCTCATAAAAATTCTACCGGTCGTTAAAGGGATTCGAGCTCCGATATTTTCTAACCTGTGTAAGGAGGACGTGCCCTCAACCAAGTGTGCTTACCACGACGGTCGCCGTTGTACAGTTTATCATTCAATGTATATGCGATAACTACGAACGTTGTTAAAGTAACTGAGGCCTGTTTCATTTGGGGATGAGGAATAGTTAGCTATTGAAATTAAATAATCTTAATTAGTGGTAATAGCATTTGACTGACCTTCTTAAGTTAATTTCATTTATTTGGCCATTGATATTGTCGGATATCGGTCTAACTGGAGTAGGTGGACAATTTTATTCAGTCCGAAGTCACGTGACAGTTTGTTTATAGCGTTCACCCAGAATAATGTTCAGACAGAAGACAGTGTTTCTTGTATCCAAAGCTTAATGGTTAATATTTACTCCATATGTAAATAATGCGCCCAGGATTTAAAATGCTATATATATACTACAACAATAATACTGAAAATTTGTAGCTAGATGGATCTTTTTTTTGTTTTCGCCCTGGATTTCACGCTTCAAATTTTCACTAAAGAAATACATACGCTTGAAAATAGAAGGTGAATATTTTATTATTGCTGTTTTATTTACAGTTTCTGATTATACATTAACTTTTACGTTGTGGACTTTTCTGAATGAGGTTAAATTTCGTCATTGCCTGAAATTCGATTATTGTTACAATAAATTTATTACATTTTGAATATTTCAAGTTGAAAATATTACTATCCTCTGCATTGCTTCTACGAATTTTTTTTTGTATAGATTTTTTTGTTGTTATTTGAAAAATATAGGGATTCCATATAATTATCAAATAATATATTCTGTATAGGTTTAGACCATTTGTTCCGTGTGATATATGACGTCACTGTAAATAAATAAATAAAAAAGGATATAAAATATTCTTTTTTTTAGAACCCACAGAGTATTAAGATATCTGACTTATTCTGTGTTAGGACCAGTGACTAGGCTGCAAATGAATTGAAAGGACATAACTTATGTTACTGATGTAAATCGATATTAATTGAAAATGCAGGGCAGCTAGGAAAAAAAAGTGAGCGAAACTGATTAGGTCACCTCATTTTTCTGCCCCTTCATCCCTGCATAAAAAAATTATATCGTAATTATTACATCGCAAGTGTGTTTAGATTTCCCTTGAGAATTCATAATTATGCTTACCATCTAGGATATCACTAAATAGGTTTATTCATAAACGAAGAAATAATATGTAGAAGGGGAACACGGTCGATTCTTGGGACCAAAATCGACCCCAGGGGCTCACATCTAGTGAGTATGGGCTTGGCAAACCCAGGATCCTGAGCTGGATATCATCATTCTTTTCTTTCTTGCTTTCTTGGTGATTCCTGTCTACTTCTTTCTCTCTCTGAGTAATGTGGGAATTTTTTTTTTTTTTTGGCTGGTGCAGCATAAGCCTCAGGCTTCCTTGAACTATATGGCTAATAATAATAATAATAATAAATAATAATTCTAACAGAGCTGGGGGGAGAGGGCTCAATACTTACATGAAGAAGCTCTTGCTGTTCTTTTCCCCAGTATTCTCAGACTTGAAGCCCCTCGCTGACCGGGCTAGCTGGGTGGGTAAAGTGCCTGCCTGGCAACCCAAAGGTCGCGGGTTCGAATCCCGCCTCGGGCTTGGATCAAAGTGCTGCAAAAACCTTGGGAGGTGCATTATGGCCACAGAAGCCGATGCGCCAACAACTACCCAAAAAAAAAAAAAAAAAAAAATTGAAGCCCCTCTCCATCGACGTCTAGAACTTTCCCTGAAGGAGAGAATCCTTCTATTACTGCTGCTTGAATCTCTTGCCCACATTCTTAGGAAATATAAAGAAATACATGTGTACTAAGGGAAAGAGTAACCCGTTGATTTCTTTGCCATAGTACATACGATGGTTAGATAAAATTTCTTAATTTTTGATCACCGCACCTTTAATTTTTTTATTGTTAAAGTGGCCAGTTATTCTTTGATAATAATAGTATAATGATACTTGTCACTTTTCCTTTGTAAATGGATTTGTTTAAAATGGGTTTCTGTTTTTAATAATAATATTTATTAAATATGAGTAGAGTGAATATAAAGAATGAAGACATAGTAAGTTATTCATTATATGAAAATGTTACATATATGTATGGAAAAGTGCAATGCAGCTGAAAACCATAATAATAATATTAACATTAGCTATATTGTGCAAGGAAGTCTGAGGCTTATGCTGCACCAGCCAAAAAAAAAATTCCCGAGTTACCCTGAGAGCAAGAGACAAAAGTAGAAGGGAATAACCAAGGAAGAGAAGAATGATGATATCCAGCTCAAGACCCTGGGTGTGCCAAGCCCATACTCATCAGATGTGATCCCCTGGGGTTGTGTAAAGTATAATAACATTAAAGTATTACATGAAAAAGTATATTATAAAGTTATGATTAACTGTAGTGATGGAACAGGTAACTGTAATACTAATGACTCTAAGAAGATCATAAAATATTAATATAATAATTTATGTCAGAAGAAGGGCAAAACCCAGAAATAACTTAAAACCAAAAGAAGAAGAAGAATTTTGAAGCTACTGAAGAGATTGGCTAAAATCCAGAAGTGTGAAAGGTGACATTGCAATGGAAATCTATATGCCATCTATTTGACTCTGGGAAAAGACAGAGAGAGTGGTAATCACTGGACACTGATCTTCTCGAGCTAATATTATTAGTGGAGTCCCCCAGGGTTCAGTGTTAGACCCATTGTTGTTTTCTATCTTTATCAATGATATTAATATAATAATTTATGTCAGAAGAAGAGCAAAACCCAGAAATAACTTAAAACCAAAAGAAGAAGAACAAAGACTAATGGATTAACAGTAGCCATGAGCAGAGGTGAAAGAGATTCTTGCACTGCTTCTATTGGAATGAGCAGAAGCCTGAAAAACAAGATGCAGGATATTTCAGAGACTGCTGGAAGTCATTGCGGTACAAGTAAACACATGGGCTGTGTTAGGGTAGCTAAGAATAGAAACAGGTGCATGTATACTTGCGTGTACACTAATGCTCGGAGTTTAGTAAATAAATTTGATGAATTTGAGGTATTACTCAAAACATCAAAGGCAGATATTGTTGGGATATCAGAGACGTGGTGTCACACAGATATAAGGAATGCAGAACTGGAATTTGGGGAGTACAACGTCTACAGAAAGGATAGACAGGATAGGAAGGGAGGAGGGGTTATGCTATTAGTTAAAAAACACATAAAATCCAAGGAAGTGAAGCCAGTTGACATCGCTGGACAGTGCAGTGTTGAGTCAGTTTGGTGTGACATAAGCATAGGTAAATCAAAATTGAGAGTAGGAGTGTGCTATAGGCCTAATGACTGTGATGAGTATAATAAGATACTGTACAGGGAAATAGAGTGGGCCAGTAAATCAGAGAGTCTTATAATGGGGGATTTTAATTTCCCAGATATTGACTGGAAGTTGTGGGTTGGTCACTCACACACTAGCAAGGCTTTTGTGGATTTATTAGATGATTGTTTTCTACACCAGCATGTTCGGGAGGCAACTAGAGGGAGTAATACTCTTGATCTGATTATCAGTAGTGATTCTTCATGCATTAGGAATCTGCAGATAAATGAACCACTGGGTGGCAGTGATCACAGTGTGCTGAAGTGGGATTTACTCAAGGAGGTAACTACCATCAGAGGTAAAGGGAAGGGTTTTTGCTTTCGTAAAGGAGACTATGCTGGTCTGAGACAGTATTTAAATTCTATACAGTGGGACCAACTGATGATGTTACCAACAGCAAATTCAAAATGGGAAGCATTCAAGGAACTAATGTTGGAAGCTACCAGGCTTTACATACCAACCAAGAAATATTGTTCAAGGTTCAGGCCTAAATGGTTGTCAGATGAACTAATGAGACATATGGCAGAGAAGAAAAATGCATGGGATACATACAAATTAATGGGTGACGTGGAAGCCTATGATAGATATAAGTTGGTCTGTAACCAAGTCACAAAGGAGATTAGGCAGGCAAAGGCAGATTATGAGAAATCCTTGGCAAAGGATGCAAAGAAAAACAGAAAAGAGTTCTTTACCTATTTAAACTCAAGAAGGAAAGGGATGAATCAGATTGGTCCACTGGATGTTGATGGTTCAACAGTTGAGGATCCAGCTCAGGTGGCTAACAATCTAAACGAGTATTTTGCATCTACATTCACACATGAGGAGTTATTCAGGAAGGGGAATGTCGTAGGTGAAGTAAACATTGGCAGTGAGCTAGATGATTTTCTAATAACTGAGAGGAAAGTGGAGGAGAAATTGTTGAGGATAAACATAAAAAAGGCACCCGGGGTGGATGGGATCTATCCAGTTATATTAAAGGAGGCAGCAAAGGAAGTAAGCAAACCCCTAGCCATAATTATGAGAGCTTCTTTGGACTCAGGGGAGGTACCCATGGACTGGAGATGTGCAAATGTAACCCCAATTCACAAAGGAGGATCAAAGGCTGACACAAGTAATTATAGACCTGTTAGTTTAACTTCGGTTCCAGGAAAATTAATGGAGGCACTGGTTAAAGAAGCACTGCAGGATCATCTGGACAAGAATTCAGTTATAGCTCAGACACAGCATGGGTTTGTTAAGGGCAGGTCTTGTCTGACCAATTTGATTGGATACTATGATGTAGTCACAAAAGAACTGGATGCAGGGAATAACTTTGATATTATATATTTGGATCTTAGAAAGGCTTTTGATACTGTTGCGCATGGAAGACTGCTGCACAAATTGGAGAAGTGTGGCATTCGAGGCAAATTGCTGCTATGGATAAAGGGATGGTTGAGTGGCAGAAGACAGAGAGTGGTAATCAATGGACACTGCTCAACGTGGACTAATGTTATTAGTGGAGTTCCTCAGGGTTCAGTGTTGGGTCCATTGTTATTTTCTGTATTTATAAATGATATTGATGATGGTGTATCAGGCTTAATGTCCAAGTTTGCAGACGATACAAAGGTTGGCAGGGTTGTTAAGGACACTACTGATACTATGCTGCTGCAACAGGATCTGGAAAGGTTGAGCAGATGGGCTGAGAGGTGGCAAATGAAGTTTAACATTGACAAATGTAAAGTACTACATATGGGAAACAGTAACCCCAGATCAACGTATCAACTCTGTGGTACTACGCTGACAGTGGTAGAGAATGAAAAGGACCTGGGGGTAATTGTGCAGGCAGATATGAAGTTCTCTGAGCAGTGCAGACGAGCTGCAAGAGTAGCTCATGGTGTCTTGTCAATGATATACAGGAATTTTTCTAGCAGGGACAGGGATGTGATTATTCCCTTGTATAAGGCATTGGTCAGGCCACACCTTGAGTACTGTATACAGGTCTGGAGGCCTCATTTCAAGAAGGATGTAGAGCTGCTGGAACGAGTACAGAGAAGGGCAACAAGATTAGTGAATGGAACAAAGGGTTGCTCTTACGAAGAAAGGCTTAAGTTTTGCAAATTACAGAGCCTGGAGACTAGGCATCGCCGAGGTGATCTGATAGAGGTGTACAAGGCTTTGAATGGCTTGAGCATGCTCAATGCCGATGGAATTCTTCCTCTTGCTCAGAATAATCACCTGAGAGGGCATAAATTCAAATTGAGGAAGGACGGATGTCGGATAGATGTGCGGAAATTCGCCTTTAGCCAGCGGGCAGTTGGTTTGTGGAATAGACTTCCATCGCTTGTTGTTGAAGTTTATAGCCTAAACAAATTTAAGGCTCAGCTGGACAGGTATTTCGAACGAATTGAGGGGTGAAATGGGAGTAGTGGTTTTTTTTTTTTTTTTTTTCTTTTTTTTTGGCTGATGCTGAATAAGCTTGCTTTCTTGCATCATATGCCTCTACTAATGCTAATGCTAAATTGATGAAGATAATTGTCCAATGATCAGTCTTAATGTCCAAGTTTGCAGATGATACAAAGGTTGGCAGAGTTGTTAATGACAGTATGCTGCTGTTACAGAATCTAGAAAAGTTGGGCAGATGGGCTGAGAAGTGGCAACCGAAATTTAACATTGACAAATGCAGAGTACTGTATATGGGTAGCAGTAACTCCACAGTAATGTTCCAACTGTGTGGTACTACACTCAGGGTATTAGAGGATTAATTATGATTAATTTAGACCCATTGTTGTTTTCTATCTTTATCAATGATTAATTATGATTAATTTAGACCCAGTGTTAGACCCATTGTTGTTTTCTATCTTTATCAATGATATTGATGAAGGTAATTGTCCAATGATCAGTCTTAATGTCCAAGTTTGCAGATGATACAAAGGTTGGCAGAGTTGTTAATGACAGTATGCTGCTGTTACAGAATCTAGAAAAGTTGGGCAGATGGGCTGAGAAGTGGCAACCGAAATTTAACATTGACAAATGCAGAGTACTGTATATGGGTAGCAGTAACTCCACAGTAATGTTCCAACTGTGTGGTACTACACTCAGGGTATTAGAGGATTAATTATGATTAATTTAATTAATTAATTAAAAAGTTAATTATGCAGTCAGTTATGAAGTTTTCAGAGCAGGCCAGTGCAGACAGGCTTCCAGAGCAGCTCATGGGGTCTTGTAAGTGATATACAGAGACTTTGGTAGCAGGGCTAAAGAGGTGGTTATCCTTTTGTATAAGGCAATGGTCAAGCCACATCTTAAGTACTCATACAGGTCTTGGGGCCTCATTTTAGGAAGTATGTGTAGCTGCTGGATTGAGTACAGAGAAGAGCAATGAAATTGGTGAGGGGAACAAAAGGCTGCACTTACTAAGAAAGGCTTAAGTTCCGCAAATTGCAGTGTCTGGAGACTAGGCACCTGCAAGATGATCTGATTGAAGTGTATAAGGCGTTGACTGGTTTGAGCAAGCTCAGTGCTGATGGGATTCTTTCTCTTGCTCAGATTGCATGCTTCAGGGGACATAAATTCAAATTGAGGAAAGACAATTGCAGAATAGATTGCAGAAATTTGCCTTTAGCCAGAGAGTGGTTGATTGCTGGTTGTTGTTGTTATTTGGTTTTTAGGAGCATTAACAACTAAGGCCATATTGCTCTGGGGATATACGGTGGTCATTCCCTAACCTTTCCGCATCCTCCGTATTTGGTAGTCACGAGCTTGAACCCTGGTCTAATCAAGAAGCGTGTGCTACGCACTACTGCTCCTGCCCACCTGGCTACGGAGGCCCCGTTGATTGCTGGAATAAACTTATATCCATCACTGTGGAAGTTGATAGCCTAAATAAATTCAAGGAAGAAGTGGTCAGACTTTTGGAGTGAATGGATAGGTAAAATGGGAAGTTTTTTTTTTTTTTTTGTGACTGATGCTGTATGAGCTTGCTTTCTTGTATCATATGCCATGACTAATACCAGTTTGCAAGGGAATCCAAAACAGCAAGAACAAAAATGGTAAATGAAACAGTAAATGAAAAGTAAAGTAATGCTCATCATGTCTAAAAATCAAAATGCAAATTTTTTGCTGGTTATAGAATTGTTCTTACAACAATCATCTGATTAAGCAGATGTCTAAATAATGCAATATCACAAGTGCTATAAAGTAGGAAATAAATGAAAAAGAAGAAATGTCATCTATGAATTCATGCCCACATTATGAATATATGAGTACAAAATCTTCAGAAAGCTGCAGGATACCTGACTGCCAAGCAGCATTTCATAAACAACCAAGCAACAAAGTGACTTGTTTGAAGGGCTGCAGCTTTTAAGCTGCTAAATATTACAGAAAGAAAAGAAGCCATTATAGAAAACAAACCAATAATCCACCACAACACAAGAATAATAAGAGCAGAAACTAAGTGAATATAATATATAAATAAAAAAAAAAAAAGTAAAGTGCAGCCATTATCAACCCACTGCAGGATGGAAGCCTCCTCAACAATTCATGCTGAGGGAAATGGCCATAATCTGCCACGCTGGTCCAGTGCGGGTTGGCAGATCGACCGTATTCAGCAGTCAGGGGCTTGAACCCCGGTCTACTCAAAGAGCGTGTGCTACTGCACTCCTGCTCCTGCCCACTCGGC
This sequence comes from Mastigoproctus giganteus, assembly GCF_048544385.1. Lineage (NCBI taxonomy): Eukaryota > Metazoa > Arthropoda > Arachnida > Uropygi > Thelyphonidae > Mastigoproctus > Mastigoproctus giganteus. The sequence goes on along the minus strand of NC_143585.1, from coordinate 65,012,093 downwards.
TACGGAGGCCGTATATATAAATAACCTGTATATGAATACTATGTTCTAAGAGTGAAGGGAATCCATGTGAACAGGAGACAGAAAAATAATTCTAAAGAATCAAGGCTATAGGCAGTGACTGGTGCAAAGCAGTATGTATGTTCACAACTCCAGCAGTTTTCTAATAACATGGACCCAGCAGGTTAAGATGATGGAGCTTTTGCAATTACTAATGACCTCTTACAGATTGTTCATTAACCTATCAGAATACTAGATAATCTACACACTTGATCTTTTTCTTACAAACAGCTTTTCAGAGTACACATTCAAGTGAATATTCCTCTGGCACCTCAGATCACAACTTGGTTATAGTCTCTTCTCCAGTGGAGCCTTTCTTTCATAGTCATTCTCAGCCTTACATTGTTTGGCATTACATGAATGTGAAATTAGATGATCTTTAAGGTTTCTATACCCCACCGGCATTTGTGTGTTGGGTTGTTCTCTGGGTAGGAGAACACCCCAATAGGTATTGAAGCTTATATGAAGCGCATCCCGGTATCCAGTATTCTTCCGTATAGATTGCTTTACATTGTTTAGAGCGGTAGATGCTAGTTTTCAACACTGTGAAGGATTGTTTACAAATCTAACATTCCTTTGCATATACATAGCATTGGTGTATCTAGTGAATTTATAACCTTAATGTACCCCACTCTGTTTATGGCCTTCATTATACATTACAACCTCTTTCCACAAAAATGCAGACACCCAAATAAGGTTTGGTAGGTGTCTAAGTGCACTGTTGGGGACCACTGGCTTAAGCATTCTGACTTTGCATCACCCTTAGAAAATACAATCTAATAAATAATTAAATATTTCGAGTAGACAGGAAGTATTACCAGCCTTCCTAGTGGAATATCATGTTCAGCTTGAACAGAAGATAATTAGCATTAGCATTAGCATTAGCATTAGTAGAGGCATTTGATGCAAGAAAGCAAGCTTATGCAGCATCAGCCAAAAAAAAAAAAAAAAAAAAAAGTAACATAAATAAATAAAAATAACCACTTCCACTTCACCCCTCTGTTCGTTCGAAATACCTGTCCAGCTGAGCCTTAAACTTATTTAGGCTATCAACTTCCACGACAAGGGATGGAAGTCTGTTCCACCCACCAACCACCCGCTGGCTAAAGGCAAATTTCCGCACATCTATCCTACATCTGTCTTTCCTCAATTTGAATTTATGCCCTCTCAGGTGATTTTTCTGAGCTAGAGGAAGAATCCCATCAGCATTGAGCATGCTCAAACCATTCAAGGCTTTGTACACCTCTATCAGATCACCCCGCTGGTGCCTAGTTTCCAGACACTGTAATTTGCAAAACTTAAGCCTTTCTTCGTAAGAGAACCCCTTTGTCCCATTCACCAATCTAGTTGCCCTTCTCTGTACTCGTTCCAGCAGCTCTACATCCTTCCTGAAATGAGGCCTCCAGGCCTGTATACAGTACTCTAGGTGTGGCCTGACCATTGCCTTATACAAGGGAATAATCACCTCCTTATCCCTGCTAGAAAAATTTCTATATATCATTGACAATACACCATGAGCTACTCTTGCAGCTCGTCTGCACTGCTCAGAGAACTTCATATCTGCCTGCACCACCACCCCCAGGTCCCTTTCATTCTCTACCACTGTCAGTGTAGTACCACAGAGTTGATACGTTGCTCTGGGGTTGCTGTTTCCCATATGTAGTACTTTACATTTGTCAATGTTAAACTTCATTTGCCACCTCGAAGCCCATCTGCTCAACCTTTCCAAATCCTGTTGCAGCAGCATAGTGTCAGTAGTGTCCTTGACAACCCTGCCAACCTTTGTATCGTCTGCAAACTTGGACATTAAGCCTGATATACCATCATCAATATCATTTATAAATACAGAAAACAATAAAGGCCCCAATACTGAACCCTGAGGGACTCCACTAATAACATTAGTCCACGATGAGCAGTGTCCATTGATTACCACTCTCTGTCTTCTCCCCCTCAACCACCCCTTTATCCATAGCAGCAACTTGCCTCCAATGCCACACTGCTCCAATATGTGTGGTAAGTGCTATGTGTGGTAAGCATGCCCTGCATTAAACCCCAAAAAATATACAAAAGGTTTTGAGGTGAACTAAAAATACATCAGACTTCAGTAAGCATTTTAAAGAACAGGAAACGAGGTTTAATTTACATAAAAAAAATAATAAAAAAGGCAGCTTTCTTTTGCTGAAGCTAAATTGATCATTTGGTTGGTTATTTGGCATTTTTTTTTTTTTTTTTTTTGTTGTTGGCACATCAGCTTCTGTGGCCATAATGCACCTCCCAAAGTTTACAGTTTTGTAGTGTAACATATTTTTTATATGGTTATAAAAAGTGTTTGGTTTGTTTAGTTAATAAAATTTTTTATTATTATGTTTCTATATTTTTCCAGAAAATTTAAAATAAAATTATGCTCTCCCTTTTGGTGCATCCTGTATTTTCACTGGTAGGAGAGACAAATAACAGTGGTTACAAATATAATAGGGAACAATAGAAGGCAACATGAGCTCGTGAAATTTAACTTCAGGTAATATGTTATATATTATTGGAATAAGTTTTTTGCCTTTCAGTGTGGCTGAAGTGTCAAGTTCGGTCAAGTTCAAGTTGAAATTGGATGGTCACTTTTTGGTGATGAAAAAAAATGTGAGTGATTGGGATTTTTTTTTCGTTAGTATAATCAGGGGTTGGCAACCTGCGGCTTGCAAGCTGCAGATTGTTCAAAGAGCCTGCGGCAGGTTGCTGCAGGCTCTTTGAACAACATAACTGCGGCTCTTTAACTTTTAGCCCACATGAAGCACAATTTGAAATGTAGTTAGAGGACTTAAAAATCAAGGACATGTGGAGCGCAAGACTAAAATGCCTTAAAACTGAAATTGAGGATTTGGATAGGCAAAAGGCTGCCCTTGCAATTCTACACAAATGGATGGCGATAGATGAGTTGAAAATGCAAGACCAAATTGTGTTCGATGTGTGAAGTAGCTTACCGGACACTTATATAAATTTGAAAATATTTGCGTTTCGACTTCTCTCAGTTTTTGGTTCGACGAATTTCTGTGGGCTAATATTTTCGAACATGAACTGTACTAAAAATAAATCAAGAAACTGTCTGAACAATGCGAGTTTCTCAACATGTTTAAAGATGAAAATTACGGCATACTCGCCTGATGTTGAGAGACTCGCTCAAGACGTTCAGCAGCAAAAGTCACATTGATTCATATCTAATTCAATGTTTGTTATGTTTTTTCAGTATTAAAAAATAATATTTCAAACTTTATATTTTTTAATAAGACGCCTTCCCACTCTATTCGACTTCTTAAAAAACTTCATCCCTCTCCTCCCAGCTGTACCTGAGGTGCGGCTCTTCAGATTCTCGTTTTCTTTAATTACCATATTTCCCCATGTATAAGACGCACCTTAATTTTGGGGCCCGAAATTTGAAAAAAAAATGTATTACATAAAGTTATTGAACTCAAGTTTTATTTATCATAAAATTCATACAACGCCTCATCACTGTCAAAACTCCGATCCATTAGCTTGTCCTCATCTGTGTCTGATGACGAATCACTGTCTTCATATATTGCCTCGTCCTCAGTTCCATCTATGGCATTTGAAATGCCACACTTCTTAAATGACTTGACAACGATCTCAATCTTTTCAACCAGGTACAAACTTCTCCTATAGTTGGTTTCTTTACTCTTCCTGCTGGTGTCAAATTGTCCCCAGACTTCATCCATTGGTTCCATTCGTCTCTCATGGCAGCTTTGAAGGGTTTGTTAATGCTGACATCAAGTGGTTGGAGCTGGGATGTCAAGCCTCCAGGTATGCTGGCAAGTTTTGTTTTTTGCCCTGCAGCAATCTTCTTTATGTTTTTTGTTGTGTGTGCCTTGAACTGATCAAGCACCAATAGGGCAGGTTTGTGTAAGAGCCCACCTGCTCCAAACTTTCTCAAACCAAATCTTCATCCCATCCTGATCCATCCAACCCTTGTCATGAACGTGGACAATCACTCTTCGAGGAATGTCTTCTTTTGGCATTGTTTTGCGTTTGAAAATCAGCATAGGAGGCAGCTTGGTTCCGTCGGCATAACAAGCTAGAACAACTGTATAATGGCTCTTTTCATGTCCATTTGTCTTCACAGTTACAGTTTTCACCCCCTTCTTATCAACAGTTCTGTTACTGTGGACATCAAATTGAAGGGGGACTTTGTCCATATTTGCAAGCTGTCCCAACTCAAACTGATGTCTTTCGACATTGAAAGACAAAACGATGAAATTCAAGGACCTTCTGCTCATCAGGCATCTTTTGGGCAAGTCTGGTGCGTGTACGCATGCTTAGCATTCCGTTTCATGAACCCGAAGCACCAATTGTGTCCTCCTTTTAAATCAGTAACTTCTTTTTCATCAGCAGTTCTTCTTGCCTCATGCTGAACCATCTTTGTGGACACAGGAATTCCAATTGCCCTTTGCTCTTCAATCCATATCTTCAATTCCCTCTCTAAATCAGGCCATTTTGCTGACTTGCCTCTCATGGCCTTCTTCTGCCATGGCGTTTTCAGTGGGGTTTCTTTTTCCTGTAGCCAGTCTCCGATTGTTTTCTCAGTTGGAGGAGGACCAAACTTACGTTCAGCAGCACGCTTTCCATTCACTTTTGCAAACTGGATCACTTTTAACTTGAATTCAGCACTGTACGAAAATCTTTTCTGAGCCATTTCTGGCCAGAATGTGGCAAAACGTAACCTAATATACCGGTAACAAGTGCGAAACAATGAGCACAAAGACAACAAGCGGGAAATGCAAGTAAAAAAAAAAAAAATCTACAACCACTGTATAAGACGCACCCAGTTTTTAGACCATAAATTTTTCGAAAAAAGGTGCGTCTTATACATGGGGAAATACGGTAGATCAAAAATGGCTCTTCACTCAAAAAGGTTGGCAACCCTGCTATAAGTCATATAGTGCAAGGAAGCCACACTTTTGCTGCACTAGTCAAAAAGAAAAAAAGAAAGTAGATAAGAAAATACAAATTATGCACTTCTCTCCTCATTAGGGTTCGAGCCCGTCACCACCAAATACGGAGGATGCGGAAAGGTCAGAGGAATGACCACCGCATATCCCGGAGCAATATGGCCTTAGTTGCTAATGCTCCAAACAACAAACAAACAAATCTCCTCATTAGGTAACTATCCAACTGACCTTTGAATTTCTGCAAACTGTTGGCCTCAACTACCTGCAAAGGAGACTTGTTCCAATAATCAAAAACTCACTGCTTTCCCCCTGTAATTTGAATTTATGGTTCCTAGTTCTGGAATTCTTTATAACAGTGAAAATTCTGCCATCATTCATTTTATTAACACTTCTCAGAGCCTTATAAACCTCGATCTGGTCTTTTCTAAGTTTCCTGGTTGCCCAAGCTCTGTAGCCGAAATAGTCATGTGTGGTCACTCTTTTGCCAATCTCATCCAACCTTTAACTACTGCAACATATGTACTACTACTACTACTGTAACTAGACAAACATTTCGAATGAATGGATGGCGAAATGACAAGTGTTTTTTTTTTTTTTTGCTGATGCTGTATAAGCTTGCTTTCTTGCATTATATGCCTCTACTAGGGCTTAAAAAACTGAGATCTCGAATACTGGAATTCCGGTAATTTTTCCGGTATTCAAATACCAGTATTGATACAAAAATACAAGTTTTTCGGTACTAATTAAAAAAAAATAATTGTTTATGATTGAATCACATAAAGGTGATTTTATAACCACCAACCAAATATTATGAATATTTACAAAAGTATACTGTAGCAGAATTTGGCAAATAAATTATCATGCAATTAGATTCCAAAGCTCATTGGAACAGTTTATTGTCCATGTTTTAAAGCTTATTGAGTTGAGATATTGTGTGCAGAAAGCTTTAATTGATTTAGATTCAAGCATTTATTTTTGTGAGGATGAATTTAATTTATTATCTGTGACTATATCTACATTAATTCCTATAAAGTTAGCGGTAGATGCGCTATGCCGCACAAAGAGCAAATCTTTTAACTGCCGATGCTAACATAAAATTTATGATGAAACCCTTGGCAATCAAAATTCTGAAATAGCTACAGAATTGGATACAGCATTGAAACTCCGTGTTTCACAGAGGCATACACATTTATCACAGGTTCTTCAGTATTTGCGGCGCCTCCGTAGCCAGGTGGGAAGGAGCAGCAGTGCGTAGCACACGCTTCTTGATTAGACCGGGGTTCGAGCCCGTCACCACCAAATACGGCGGATGCGGAAAGGTCAGGGAATGACCACCGCATATCCCGGAGCAATATGGCCTTAGTTGCTAATGCTCCTAAAAACCAAATAAACCAAACATCAGTATTTGCAAAGTGGAACACAATACGATAGCAAATTATTTAGTGTATTAGTAATGGCCATATATAGTTCAAGAAAGCCTAAGGCTTATGCTGCACCAGCAAAAAAAAAAAAAAAAAAAAGTAAAATAAATAATTAATAAAGAATGAAAGAAAATCAAACAGACAACCTATGCATTTCCCTCCTCCCGTAGGTAACTATCCAGCTGATCTCTGAATTTCCCCAAACTGTCAGCCTCAACCACCGTTGTGGGTAACTTATTCCAGTACTTTATAACTCACTGGTTAAAATAAAACTTCCTGCAGTCCAGTCTACACTCCCCCCCCCCCAACTTGAATTTATTGCCCTAGTTCTAGAATTATTTATAACCATGAAAATTTCATCCTCCTTCACTTTACTTTTTCCGGTCAGACTCCAGTCAAGCCTCCTCTAAGGTGCCTAATTTCCAAGCTGTGCAACCCACATATTCGAAGTCTTTCCTCATATGGTTGCCCTTTTTATGATCTCATCAGGCAAATTACCAGTCCTTTGGACCCTTTTTTAGGGTCCAAAGGCTCCATACTTGAACACAGTATTCCAAGCGCGGTCTAACAATAGCCTTATAAAATGGGATTATGACGTCCTTAATCTACTAGCAAATGTTCGATAAATAATCAATAAGATACCCTGGACCTTCCTTGCAACCTCTCCACAATGCTCAGAGAACTTCATGTGTGACCGTATCGTAACTCCTAAGTCCCCTTTCTTCCACTACTGACTTTAGTTCAACTACACCAAATGTATAAGTTATTTTGGGGTTGCTGTTCCATAGGTATAAGACCTCGCATTTTGCTGAATTAAATCATAGCTGCCACTTTTCTGATCATCCCCGTAGTCTATCTAGGTCATTCTGAAGAAGCTCTGCTCGGCCGTCATCATTAACCACTCTACCGATCTTTACATCCCTGCATATTTAGCATCATGCCCTCTATCCCTTCATCGATGTCATTTAAGAAAATCAAAAACAACACTGGTCCCAATACCGATGGGACCATATTCCTCAGATTGAGTTAATGTAAGAAGTGAGGTTCCTTGGGGAACCCCACTTCTTACATTAACCAATCTGAGGAATAACCATTTATTTCAACCCTCTGCCTGATGTCATCTTGCTATCCATCTAAGGATTTTCCCTGTGATTCCAACCTGTTTCAGCTTATAAAGTAACCGCTCATGTGGGACTGAGCCAAATGCTTTGCTGAAATCCGAATAAAAAATTATTGAAATTATTCCCTAAATCCAGCTCACGAGTGACCCTGTCAAAATAGGGAACCAGATTTGTTAAACATTATTTTCCCTTTTCAAAACCATGCTGTGTATCCTTCAGAATTCCATTTCTATCTAAATGATCCTGAATTCCACTCTTGATCATTGCCTCCAAGACTTTCCCTACTACTGAAGTTAGACTGGCTGGTCAGTAATTTTCCATTACACTCTTAGAACTGCCTTTATGTATTGGCGATACATTGGCAATTTTCAATCCAACAGAATCTCTCCAAGTCCAGTGATGCTCTCATTATTAGCCTTAATGGTCCAATACACTAATGGTTCTATACCCACTGGCCGCCTCCCTTAAGATTATAGGGTATATGCCATCAACCCCAGAAGCTTTACTCGCCTGTAGGCGTGAAAGTTTTTTTGATTAAATAATCGTGTGAAATTTCAATATCATTAATTACATTTTTCCACTTCATTCCCATATGTGATCATTGACATAAAGGGTTTTTTTCCTGTAAATATGGATGCAAAGTTGAGTTCATCAGCAACATCAGTTGTGGTACCTAATACTATCCCACACAATTACATAGGGGGACCGATCTGATTTGCCCTTCTTTTCTTTGCATTTATATACGTGAAAAATTCCATATCTGCACTTGTTGTCCCCTTTTTTTTTTATTTCTTATCCCCACTCTTTGCTCTCTCCCAGACTCAGTAAAGATACTATAGTGAAAATTGTACTTCACTTAATAAAACATCTTTCTCCTTCAGAAAATGACAAACAGAATTCAACCTTGGAAGTCCAACATGGAACAGAACATGAGCATTCTGCAAATTCTTTCCAATATAAGAAATTTCTTGACTCTAATGAGATTTTAAAAGTTACCTTGAGTCGGCAATTAATGAAATACTTTTAACTGTTCCTGCTAAAAAAGTTCAAAAGCCTAGAAAATATGGACTGAGATCATGTACGACAATCTCAGTAAATGATTCAGCATAAAACCCAAAAGGGCGTTTTCTGCCGCTAATCAAATATGTACCAAAATTAATCTAGTTTAAACGATAAGACTATTGATTGCTTATGTTTTTTAAGAGCTCACTTTATTCGGACTGGTAGTATGGATGCTTAAACATAATTAAACTTTGTAGTATCAAAATGTATTTTTCATGTGTAAACATATTTGGAGGTACCTACTAAAATTGATTTGTCACAATTTTGCAATGCAGAAATGGCTTTATTTGATGTCATTTCTATTTCATAACAAAGATAAACGGAGTCAGGAGAGGATATGCTGCAAAGGATCATGGGAGGTGATCTTGGATGTGCTCAGAGCTGGCATAAACCAGCTGGTGACGGAAAAATGTTTGATTTAGGGCATACCACTTAGGTGGTTTTGGGCTAACCATTGCTACCTGTGTCAGAAATGTTTGTAACTGGAGAAATGGATATCTTGAAAAATTTAAAGTAAAGTAAAGCATTTAAAGCAAAGGATCATGGGAGGTGATCTTGGATGTGCTCAGAGCTGGCATGAACCAGCTGGTTGCAGAAAAAACATGGAAAGGCAAAAAGAATGATGTCGGGAGAGGATATCGCACAAAGGATCATGGGAGGTGATCTTGGATGTGCTCAGAGCTGGCATAAACCAGCTGGTTGCGGAAAAACATTTATTTGGGACATACCATTTAGGTGGCTTTGGGCTAACTATTGTCACCCGTGGCACAAACCTTTTGGTAACCAGAGAAAGGGATATCTTGAGGGCAGTGATCTTGGATGTGCTTAGAGCTGGAATAGCCAAGACAAGCAATCTTTTGCTTTTCATTGGCCATTCTTATTAAGTTGCAGAAGTCCTCGTTAGTCATCAAATTTTCACATTTCTTTGCAATTGCACTGAGTCGGTTCAGCGTGATGAGCTTTAGATCCCCATAAAAGTTTCGAAAGTGGTCTTCTTCTTGCAGTCGTGTTACAAGGCTATGCAGGTCATTACCGCATGCTTCATCAGGGTCAACGTTGTCGTTGTCTTACATATTTCAATCATTTTGCAAATGTCCAAGTCCTATTCATACAATTTACGATCTAGTATGAGCTCTTCATTGTTGTCATAGATCTTGACATATTTCATTTGTGACAGTATCTCTGTTTCCTCATTGCGAAATGGAATGTGGAACGTTACCATCTCGCACTTGTACTCGTTGAGATCCTGAGCCAAGCCATAGTTTCGGTAGTGTATTATGCATGGATACTCTCATTTCTTACAGATCTCGTAGTGCTGCATTTGTAATTTGCGACAAAGCATGATAGAGCAAAATGATCCAACATAATAGTATCATACTATTATACAATCAAACATATATCATACAATCATACTATTCAACAAATGGCTACAATCAAATGGGTAATTAGACTATGGCCTAACCCCGTGGTTTTCAACCCTTTTTTTAATAATGGCACCCCTAAGTAATTTATTTTATTTTGTGGCACCCCTACTCAATTTTCTGCCTGTTAGATCCGATTCTCTCTTTGTATATATATGTGTATATATATATATATATATATATATAAAATATTAAAAATATATGTATGTTATATGATAGTTATTACAATAATATAATTATAAAAATTGCATTTCATAATACAAATTATATATATACAGTACATTTATATAATAATTTTATTCTTTATATCTATATAGTTTTATTCTTTATATCTATATAATTTTATTCTTTATATCTATAGAGGTACTAAGTAAAAATCAATTATAGATCACCACAAAATTAAAAAGATACTATACACCGTTTTATAATGAAATAAACAATATCAATTAAAAAAAAAAATAAGTTTAAGTAACTTAAACCCAAATTATGTGGCACCCTGGTTGGAAAAAAAACCGCTAACCTAACCTCTTCCAAACGTTGATTCTGTAGAGTAAGTAGCGGGCACGAGCATAAATTAAATCGTTCATGATTTTGGTTCTAGCTGTTCGAAATTTAGTAGGTGTTGTCAAAGATGTTTACACGTAAAACATCTTTTGTTGCATACAGGATACACACGCAATTTTTTTTAGATTAACTGTGTTTTTAATAATTTTTTCAGAATATTTATTATTTTAAAAGTTTTAAATAAACAGAAATTCAAGTAATTACAGTACTTGTTTTTTTCATACTTTATTGCACCTAGTTATCAAAATTTATTGAGAAAGTTGTTTGTCTTTGGAATACTGGGATCCCGGTTTCATAAATTAAAAATACCAAAATACCGGTATTAAGATTTTGACCAGTATTGACCCTAGCCTCTGCTAATGCTAATATTTCTTCATCTTCCAACTAATGGCTGCCTGATTACTACCGGCAACGGTTCCTCTAATTTAAACCCTGTGATGTGATCTGATTCTTGAGTAATGATGAGGTCAAGAATATTCTCACCTCTAGTATTTTCTCTTATATGATGGTACAAATAATAATCATCAAGTTTATTTAAATTTTGTCCCCCATTTTCCAGTTTTCCTCCCACTTATTTCAAACAGAGGCAGGTTGAAGTCACCCATAATAAGACATTCACTCTTGTTTGCCCATTTCATCTGCATCTTGTCATATTCTTTAGAATGTTCTTGTCTATAGATTACTCCCACTCTCATTATTATACCTTTACTTCTTGTTGTTGTTGTTGTTGTTATGGGCGTTTAATGGCGCATAAGCTACTATGGCTATAATGCGCCTACCTTTACTTCTAACTACTCACCCCACACAGATTCTTTGCTGGCAGATGTAACTTCTAATTCAACAGCTCTTTTTGCACTTGGGCATGCTTTTTAAGAAACATGACCCATCACACCTAACTTTCCTAAATACATTATATATATACCTTAGTGGAACTTGTCATCCTCATTTTCCTGGTGGCACCATGTTTCTGTTAGCCCTATTATATAAGTCTGCATTAGTAGTCCCAACTAGGAGTTCAAATTCAGTGATTTTATTGACAACACTCCTGACCTTACTGTAGACACAGTTAAGACTAAGTATTTTTATTTAGTTTACTATCCTAACTCACATCCTTTGAAATTATTTAGGCTTGTTTTCCTAACTTTATCTTCTTACTTATTTGAAAAGTTGCTACACTCAACATTTTGTCAACATTGGCTGTTGTGGCAACAAACAAGAATCCTTGTGGTGAGTGCAAGCATGATTTTGACCCATATCATCAGATAAATGCAAACCTATATTACCCTTCTCCCCCAAGTAGCAGTTCCCTTAACCCTCAGTATATCCTCAATGATATTGGCAAAAATCTTTTGCAGATACCTTCAAGTCTTGAGTTAATTCACAAGTCTTTCAGCATATAATCCCTCCTACCTAACTCACAGCATTTTTTCAGCAATGTCCTATGTTTATCCAACAAATGGTCACGTCATGTTCATTTAATATCATTAGTCCCCACACAAATAATAATGCTGTCATTACTCCCCATATAATGCTCTCATTACTCCCCCATACTGACAATCTGTTGGTAACATATCAATTTTTGCTCCTGGCAAAAACATCCTGGTTCTTATCCACCTGTCTTTATTACAAAAAATGTTACCCTTTGCCCTGACTGTAGAGTCTTCCAAACTAAATCTTATTCAACCAGAGGCGCCTCCGTAGCCAGGTGGGCAGGAGCAGCAGTGCGTAGCACACGCTTATTGATTAGACTGGGGTTCGAGCCTGTCACCACCAAATACGGAGGATGCGGAAAGGTCAGGGAATGACCACCGCATATCCCCAGAGCAATGTGGCCTTAGTTGCTAATGCTCCTAAAAACCAAATAATAATAAATAGCAGCACATAGCACACGCTTCTTGATTAGACTGGGGTTCGATCCCGTGACCACCAAATACGGAGGATGCAGAAAGGTCAGGGAATGACCACCGCATATCCCCGGAGCAATATGGCCTTAGTTTCTAATGCTCCTGAAAACCAAATAACACAAACCTTCAACCAGAGCAGTATAGTACTTGACTATGGAACCTGAATCACTTGGTTGAGTGTATCACTTGGCTGATCATGAGATAGATACTTAAGTCCCCCAACGTGCTTTCAGTGATATTTGTTTTTAGGGCAAGCACTCATTTCTTCAGCGACTCAAATTCTTCTCGTAATGCACCAAGTTCTAATTTGAGATCAGCACACTCCTTGCATTGGATACAATGTAAATAATCATCGGTTGAGTTTGGTTTGTGTAATAGACTAACCCTAGAATACGTGGTACAGCCTGTACAATTAACAAACTCATGACGCACTCTGGAAATGTACACAGTCTGACTGATAATGTCCTTGAACTTTGTAAGTAGACCTTGTAACAACCATTATTTAGGTAAAATATGAACTTAAGAAAGATTAAAAAATATAAATTTGCAATATACTGCAGAATTTAAATTAAAGTATTACAGAAATTAAACTGTTACCAAAACTTTATCCACTAGTGAAGTTAAAATTGAGCTACCAAAATTACTGCAGGAATTTAAATTAGCATAAATACCTTAGAAAAGTTAAGGATTAAATTTAAGAAATATAAATTAATTTTACAAATTACTGAAATATGATTTAAAAATTACAGAAATAAAATTTAAACAAAAATTTTGTCTACAAAAACACATGTTAATTCCCTTCAGTTAGCATGTTGCAGCCATGTTTAAAACATGTCTGCTCTCTTCGACTGCCTACCCATTCTAATACCAATACTGCAAGCTCATAATAGATTTTTGATATAGTGACAAATGGGCCTGGAGTACTGGGGTCCATTTCGGAACTCGGAAATAAAATATTTCCGAGTTCCGAAAGCTTCTGGAAATATTTTATTTTATTTTATTTTACTGGGTATACTTTAAATAAATATCTGTTAGATTTTTGATATCTTAGTAGTTGTGGCCAATAGTTTATTTATTTATTTTTTTTTAAGATTTAATAGTGAAAAAACATCATCACAGGATAGTTGGGATGAATATTCATCTCAATCAAATGGCAGGATGCAAATCAAGTGCAAACCACATCTAAAAATAAAATTATATAAATTAAAAGATGCATTGTCTCTATAGTTTAGGGAATTTTCTTCAGGTTGCTGCAGCAGAAAAAGGAATAGAATTGAGACCTAGAAGTCAATGGATTGTGAGAAGAAAAAAGTGATGGAGTGAAGTTCAGGAGAGTCAGGTAAGTAGTAAAATAAAGTGAACCTATTACATAAATTTTCTGGAATCTAAAGTAGGTCACTTATACCATAAATTTTTCTTCTTATAAGGTAGCCACATTATGAAAAGTTTAGGTTAATAATTTTTTTAATTTTTTAATTTTTTGTTTGTAAAATAATACCTTTCATTTATTTACTTAGTGGTATGTACTGTACAGTTAAAATATGTATTTAATCAAATTTAAAATGTTTACACCAGGCATGTCAAAGTGGTCGGTCATGCATAGCCATCTGCTTTGTAGTGCTGCCTTCAAGAGTTATTAATTTTCACATGTTAACAGTGTGAAAATATGAAAATAATGGCAAATGGTGATACTTAAAGGCGATAAACTAATATAAGATTTAAATAAAATTCATAACTTATAGAAACTTTCATAAATGTTGATGGACATATGATCACCTATTTTGTTCAAAATATTTTTTCCAGTAATGTAACTGATGTGTTGTGTTTACATAAGTATGGCCTGCAAGCTCGCCAAGAAACATTTGTGCAGCCTGTAGGCACTTCTGGGTTTGACACTCCTGGGTTATATTGTGTTTAGAAAACTACACAGGTATATGAATGCAGTTATGAAACTGGTAAATTAATGTATCATCTGCATTCTGTGGATGCTAAAAGTTTTTCATAGCAGTTAATGATTAATGTATGACATTTTAAATTTTATCTGCAACAAATGTCTATGCAAATGTGAAATAGATTTAAAAAAATATATATATATGTATAGAAATGTAGCTGATATAGGTTTGTTCAAAAAGTTTTGTCAATGATCCTAATATTGAAGGCATAGCAGTAGCTAAAAGATTGCAAGTGGGACTTATAGTGTGTATATGCTTTTGGGACTTATAGTGTGTATATACACACCAAGTTTTAACTTGCTGATACAAGCCAGTCTAGTGTAGCTGCTTTGAGTAAACACTTGTATTTCTCATTTGTGGTGTGTACTGAAAATGACAAAATTTGAATAATATGCAAATGTAAAATTTGTTTGCAAATCTGGAAGGTCAGTGATGGAAACACATGAAATGCTCATTACAATTACTGAAATGATGCAGTGATAAGTAAATGGAAAGCAATGTTGTTACCAAGGTTAAATGTGGCACAACAATCAAAATCACATGTAAAGATCATGCTGATTGCATTTTTTGACAAGAATATATATAAAGCAGAATTTGTTCCACAAGGTGTCATTGTTAATGTAGCCATTTAGAATTTCTAAAATGGTTAACAGATACAAATTGTCTTAAATGGCAAAATGGTTGGCTCTTTCATTGTCTGGCATAACTGAGAGATATGCCAGACAAGCTGTACTTGCTACCTGGGAGTCTAAAACGCTGATGGAACTGATATTTGGATGACACTCAAGTCAAGTGGACCCAATTTCGGTGAAGTCCGGACGGTCTGTGCCAGCCAAATCCTCTGCTTGCACCTTCACGATAGTGGGACTGTTAGTAATCCTGGGTATAACCTCCATGCACAAGTACATGGTGGGTGACCACCCAGGTATTAACCAACTTAAGCAGGGGTCGAGGCGTGGCGCCCACACCACATGGAGGAACGCCGCCCCTCTATGTTACCAGGCAGTACTAGGTGGTAGATGACTCTCATCAACCGGTGCAATACCACCACTTTGCTTATTGGAGGCTTGAAGAGGTGGAACCCATGTTAAGTCTCTAGAGCTAAGTTCTGGTTAACCCTTTCCTATCTCTTCCATCATGCAGTATGGTTGATGACTTTTGAGGTTATGTTGAACATCGAGATCCAATATTCCTTACATTTCGAGGGTACAGCTCTAAAATGGTGTTCACAGGCCGGCTGCTAGTTAGTACACCGGACCGAACCTATTGGTAACTCTTTAGAAGGCTTCTGGATCAGCTAGTGTCTAATCTTGCTACCTCTACTCTGCCAGATAGTGACTGAAGGGAGTCCGAGTAGTGTGTATGCGGGAAGCATTGTCGAGGCCACGTTATGTCAAGGATCTGGGTATATTCTTACCATGTGTATGCCATATCCAAAAATTTCATTACTTCATACAGCATGTCCCACCCACTTTTTCTTACTATTGAATACACCACGAATTGTCAAACTAATAGAGCAAGCTTATCTGCGAAAAGATCTAAACCTCCCAAGCACTTCCTAATTCATTTCACAAATATACGTGGTCTCAATTCTAATATCAATGATGTCCATTTCCACTTGCAGTCTGCCAAACCCCATGTACTTTTTCTGACAGAATCTCAGTTATCGGTTGATTCAACTACTGCTCATCTCAGATGCCCAAATTATTCGCTGTATGATTCCTTTTGCCTCAAAGGTGGTACTTGTGCATATGTCCGTTCTGATATTCCCTGTCAGACTTGGCAATTTGGAATCTCCTCTCTTTGATCTTCTCTGGCTTAAAATCTCTCTACTTCATTGTGTCAGATTCATCTGTTGTCTCTACCGTTCTCCCAACTCCACTAATCACTTGGAGCTCTTTGCAACTTGACTTTCTCCAGTCCAACTTTCCTAACAGTGAGATAATTTTCCTTGGTGATTTTAAGGTTCACAACTCCAGCTGGCTTCCGTTTTCTAGTCACACCGACCCAGCTGGTCGAGATGCTGAGGTTTTTGCAATTACTAATGACCTTGCACAGATTGTTCATTTACCTACAAGAATACCGGACAATCCTAATCATACAGCCAACACGCTTGATCTTTTTCTCACAAACAACCCTTCTAAGTACACTGTTGAAGTGAGTGGTCCTTTAGGCACTTCAGATCACAACTTGGTGATTGTCTCTTCTCCAATGGAGCCTTTATCTCATGGCTATTCCCAACCTCGTGTTGTTTGACATTACAAGAATGCAAAATGGGATGACCTGCGAGATTTCTTTTCTTCTTTTCCTTGGTCGGATTACTGTTTCAAAACTTCTGATGTCAACATTTGCTCAGATCGTGTCAGTGAAATTATTCTTGCAGGAATGGAATCCTCTATCCCACACTCCACTTTAAAATCTCGTCCTTGGTTTTCCAATAAATGTGCTAAGGCTGTTCAAGAGAAGAATGTTGCATATCGTAATTGGCTTGTTTCTAATTCTTCAGTTTCATTTTCTGCCTGCACCAAAGCTCGCAACAATTGTAAAGCAGTTATTAATCAGTCCAAACTAGAGTTTGAACAGGTTAAGAGTAGAAAACTTGCTTCTTGCCCTAATGGTAGCCGAGCATTCTGGTCCCTTGCCAAAGCTATTGGCCACAAATTTTGCCCATCTCTGCTCCCACCTCTATCCAAACCAGATGGTTCTATTGTCACTTCAGCCAAGGATAAAGCTGACCTGCTAGCATCCCATTTTTCTTCCAACTCATGTATTAATGATCTTGGTAAAACACCTCCCACCATTCCAAACACACTCCATTCAATGCCTCCTGTGGTCAAAAGGATGTCAGAAGGATTTTGACGAATCTTGATGCTAAGAAAGCTCCAGGTCCCGATGGCATTTCTCCACTTGTTCTCAAAACCTGTGCTCCCGAACTTACTCCTATTCTTTGCCGTCTTTTTTCACTTTCTTATTCCAAAGGTGTTTTTCCTTCTGCTTGGAAATTTGCTCATATCCAGCCAGTTCCAAAAAAGGGTGACAAATCTCTCCCATCCAATTATCGTCCCATTGCAATTATTTCTACTCTTTCTAAAGTAATGGAGAAATCAATTAACCGCAAACTCTTAAACTACCTAGAAACCAGGCGCCTCCGTAGCCAGGTGGGAAAGAGCAGCAGTGCGTAGCACACGCTTCTTGATTAGACCGGGGTTCGAGCCTGTCACCACCAAATACGGTGGATGCGGAAAGGTCAGGGAATGACCACCGCATATCCAGGAGCAATATGACCTTAGTTGCTAATGCTTCTAAAAACCAAATAACAAAACAAAACATAACAAACAAACTTAGAAACCTTCCATCTGATCAACGATCGCCAGTATGGATTCCTTCAGTGTCGATCCACTGGTGATATTCTGGCTTATGTTACCCATTTATGGACTAATTCAATGGAAAGGTTCGGTGAAACGCAAGTAGTTGACATCTCAAAGGCTTTTGATCGTGTTTGGCATAAAGGTCTTCTAAACAAGCTTCCGTCTTATGGTTTGCCAACTGTTTTTAGTAATTGGTTATCCAGTTTTTTCTCTGATCGCTCACTGAGGGTGATGGTAGATGGCTCTCTGTCTTCTAACTTCTCCACTAATGCCGGTGTTCCCCAAGGTTTAGTTCTTTCCCCCACTCTTTTCCTCTTGTGTATTAATGACCTTCTTCCATTGACTGGAAATCCTGTCCATAGTTTTGCCGATGAAAGCACATTGCATTCCACTTTCCACTTTGAGAAAACCTTGTCCTGCTCAATCAACTTCAACTTCTTGAAAATCTGCTACCGATTCCTTAAATGCCAATCTTCAGGTAATTCTCCAGTGGGGCAAAGACAACTCAGTTGATTTCAATCCTTCTAAAACTCAGTCTTGTCTTATGTCTTGCAAAAAGGATTCTTCTGCTCCTATGCTTATCTTTAGTGACACTCCGATTTCTGGGCAAAATGATATATATCTTTTGGGGATTACTCTGACTTCTAATCTCTCTTGGCACAAGCACATTACAAATATTGCTGCTTCTTTATCTAAAAAACTTGGTTTTCTCTTTCGCTCAAGGCGTTACTTTTCTTCCAAACAGCTGCTCACTCTGTATAAATCGCAAATCTGCCCTGCCATGGAATATTGTTCCCACATCTGGGTTGGTGTCCCCAAAACCTCTCTCAGGCTGCTTGATTCCATTCAGAAGAGGGCAGTTAGGTTAATTAATGATTCATCTCTAACAGTCTCTACACTCGCTGTCTCATAGATGTACTGTTTCTGCTGCATGCCTTTTCTACAGATACTTCCATGGGCACTGTTCTTCTGAATTGGCTTCTATAATTCCCGCTCTCTCTTTCAAAACAGTTCGAACATGTGCCGCCACCAGCCAACATCCATTTACTCTCCAACTTCAAACTCGCAGAACCAACTTTTCATCTTCCTCATTTATTCATTCAACTGCCGTTTTCTGGAACAACCTTCCTTCATACGTATTTCCTGAAAATTACAGTCTACAGAAGTTCAA
Organism: Mastigoproctus giganteus; assembly: GCF_048544385.1. Taxonomy (NCBI): domain Eukaryota; kingdom Metazoa; phylum Arthropoda; class Arachnida; order Uropygi; family Thelyphonidae; genus Mastigoproctus; species Mastigoproctus giganteus. Next base: position 64,993,097 of record NC_143585.1, on the reverse strand, counting down.
GTCCAATGTCAACAAATATCTTCTTTCGTCTTGTCAACTTCCATCCCAAGCATGGTACTAAGTACTATAGGTTCTAATACCTCTCGTGTTTGGGGTTTACATTAAAAAAATAAAATAATAATAATAATAATGCACTGCGTCACACTTTACTTACAATCTAGCAGTTTTTGACCAAAAGAATTATTCCTGTCGTGCCGCACCCACCTTATTCTTCTGCTTTGGCAAATGCGAGTTTTGGCTCTTCCCAAAATTAAAACAGGACATGAAATTAAAACAATTTGAGTCACACTTTACTTACAATCTAGCAGTTTTTGACCAAAAGAAATATTCCTGTCGTGCCGCACCCACCTTATTCTTCTGCTTTGGCAAATGCGAGTTTTGGCTCTTCCCAAAATTAAAACAGGATATGAAATTAAAACAATTTGAGTCAATTAAAGTAATCCAATTAAACATGGCAAACTGATTAAAAGCATTCACAGTCAGTGTAGGTATGATAGAAAAAATGTATGGCAGCAGGAGTTATATTGAAGAATATTAACAATGTAGATATGTATAAAATAAAATTTTTTGAAACATTCACTAAACTTTTTGATGACACCATGTACATTTGAACAAATATATAATAATACTGAAGATATCTGCATATCCAAGCAACACTTTTGTGTTGCTTGGATATGCAGAGTGATGATTCTAGCATGTTCAATGCAAAATGCACTGAATGGAGGCTAATTATGTTCTTTATAGCTAATTACAATTAACTTAAAACTATGAATTTATGTATAATGTGGATACATGCACTTGTTCCAAATATTTCAATTTGGAACAAGTAACAATCCAATTAAGGTAACTCAAAGTGATGTAATATTCTAAAATGCAGAGAAAAATATTGAAATGTGGGACCAAATGAGATTCCTGGACTTAACTGCTTTGTGAAACAGAATCAAAATCTGGGTCAGTAATGCCTAACCTTGGATATCTATCAGGATCATTTATGGCACCTAAGCCACAAGATAATTTGATATGCTTTTTTTTTATGGCATTCATTATGAAGAAAGTTTGCTATCCCTTTTCACAGTCCTTTCAGTATTATGCTTTTTTGTTCATAGATGCAAAAAACCAACTTTCTGTTTCAGCAGTGTTGAAATAAAACATTATTTCTTACATTATTTTTAACAAAATTGAATAGATTGACCCTGTGAATGTCATCATATGGTGATTGTTGTTTACAGTCCAGAGTAGTGTGCAAGATGGATTTATTTCATTTTCATTTTATGGCTTTTCAGGAAGGTTTGCCATTCCTGCTATAGAGGATTTAAAAGGAATGCAAAGAGATCTGTAAGTAAAGCTAAATCTGGAATAGTTAATACCTTATTGGGAAGAGTTAATAGTTGGAGAAGAGATCTATATTTGGCTAAAGTTGTGGAAAGGAAAAACAAAGATATGTAGAATGCATAAAATGCAAACCAGATATTGACAGATGAGGATAGGATAAGCAATAAAACAAGGATTTATCTTACCAAGCAGGGCTTTACAAATATACTGAAAATCTAGAAGCTACCTACATAAACTTGTGTGGAGGGGTGAAAGACATGATATATATCCATAGATAAATACATATGTGTGTATGTGTGTATTTCTTTCAATGCTCAAAATCACACATGCATAAAAATATAAACACAGATCTAATAACATTTCTTTTGTTTCTACTTGTGCATCTATGTTTCAACACCAAGAATCAGTGGTATAGGGAGCCATCAGTTTCAATGGCTGTTCACCTGTGGTCCTAATTGGTGGCAGAACATTATGGTGGAAGCACTCTAAGACCAGTGTTTTTACCTTCTCTATGCTACTTCATATACAGCTCATAACCCAACAGCGCCCACATGATATCGACGTTTTCATTGGCCTGCTCGTTCACCGGATTTCCCCATTGAACTCATTTGGGATATGGTGGCACATTCATTTACTTCCACCTTTTAGCTCCCCCACTGCTGTTGCCCAGTTTATAACACAGGTGCTGTGAATTTGGCAACTGTGTCAGAGAAGAGCATGGTTAAATGTTCACCAATATGACATTTAAAAACTTTGCCTGTTCACATGTGAACAGGAAGTTTTTACGGCTCCAGCAAATAGAGAAGTTTTTGCTTTTTTATTGACTTAAATTGGCATATTAATTTATTTTTTAGAGTTGCTTTATATTCCTAGTAACAATACTTTAGTTTAAATTGAATTTAGATAGTATCGGTAAGGGTGTCAAATCCACGTGTGGACAGGTTTTGCAGCTCCCACAAACGAAAGTTTTTTAATTATGCTTAGCCGCTTTATTGACTTAATTGTTAGATTAAATTATTCTCTATAAGTAGCTTATAGACCTAGTCAAGCTCCGTGGTTTATTTTGAATTTAGATAGCTTGAATTGGAAAGTAAATAATACCTCGTGTCCATAGATTAACCATTTGTAACTTGCTGCCATTGTTATACGATATGTGTGCTAGCGTAAGGTTTAATGGGAAACTAGATAGCAAGTATCGTAGTATCAATTAATCAGTAAAATTTATTAATCTTATTAAATTTCATTGTCAATTGAATTGTACTTTTTAACTAAATATATATATAGCGACCTAGTTATTACAAACGTAACATCATAAATTAATACATATAAGTTGACAGAGGATAGCATTAGCATTAGTAGAGGCATTTGATGCAAGAAAGCAAGCTTATGCAGTATCAGCCAAAAAAAAAAAAAAAGAAAAAAAAAGTAACATAAATAAATAAAAAATAACCACTTCCACTTCACCCCTCTGTTCATTCGAAATACCTGTCCAGCTGAGCCTTAAACTTATTTAGGCTATCAACTTCCACGACAAGGGATGGAAGTCTGTTCCACCAACCAACCACCCGCTGGCTAAAGGCAAATTTCCTCACGTCTATCCTACATCTGTCTTTCCTCAATTTGAATTTATGCCCTCTCAGGTGATTATTCTGAGCAAGAGGAAGAATCCAAACAGCATTGAGCATGCTCAAACCATTCAAGGCTTTATACACCTCTATCAGATCACCTCGCTGGTGCCTAGTCTCCAGACACTGTAATTTGCAAAACTTAAGCCTTTCTTCGTAAGAGCACCCCTTTGTTCCATTCACCAATCTTGTTGCCCTTCTCTGTACTCGTTCCAGCATCTCTACATCCTTCTTGAAATGAGGCCTCCAGACCTGTATACAGTACTCTAGGTGTGGCCTAACCATTGCCTTATACAAGGGAATAATCACCTCCTTATCCCTGCTAGAAAAATTCCTATATATCATCGACAATACACCATAAGCTACTCTTGCAGCCCGTCTGCACTGCTCAGAAAACTTCATATCTGCCTGCACAACCACCCCCAGGTCCCTTTCATTCTCTACCACTGTCAGTGTAGTACCACAGAGTTGATACGTTGCTCTGGGGTTGCTGTTTCCCATATGTAGTACTTTACATTTGCCAATGTTAAACTTCATTTGCCACCTCTCAGCCCATCTGCTCAACCTTTCCAGATCCTGTTGCAGTAGCATAGTGTCAGTAGTGTCTTTGACAACTCTGCCAACCTTCGTATCGTCTGCAAACTTGGACATTAAGCTTGATATACCATCATCAATATCATTTATAAATACAGAAAACGATAATGGACCCAATACTGAACCCTGAGGGACTCCACTAATAACATTAGTCCACGATGAGCAGTGTCCATTGATTACCACTCTGTCTTCTCCCCCACAACCACCCCTTTATCCATAGCAGCAATTGCCTCCAATGCTCCAATGCAGTGCAGCAGTCTTCCATGCTCCAATTTGTGCAGCAGTCTTCCATGTGCAACAGTATCAAAAGCCTTTCTAAGATCCAAGTATATAATATCAAAGTTATTCCCTGCATCCAGTTCTTTTGTGACTGCATCATAGTATCCAATCAAATTGGTCAGGCAAGACTTCCCCTTAACAAAACCATGCTGTGCCTGAGCTATAACTGAAGTCTTGTCTAGATGATCGTGCAGTGCTGCTTTAACCAGTGCCTCCATTAATTTTCCGGGAAGAAAAGTTAAACTAACAGGTCTATAATTACTTGTGTCAGCCTTTGATCCTCCTTTGTGAATTGGAGTCACATTTGCAATAGAGTACTGTATACTGGCCTCCAGGCCTGTATACAGTACTCTAGGTGTGGCCTGACCATTGCCTTATACAAGGGAATAATCACCTCCTTATATATAATGTAACTCGGAGATAATATTCGATACCTAAATACATATAATATCGGTGTGTAGATACACCATAGACAACTCTTAAACTACAAAGTAGTTGTCGTAGGCATCATTTGCTCTTTCTCATATTGTGCTCTGCCTTCACGAGTTGCCATGATATTGCACTACCTCGAATAAGTAACGCTTCACTAATAGAGAAGACTATCGTTACTTATTCTCATTGAGTACCACCACCCAGACATGTTTCAAGGCTATTGGCCTGTCATCAGTGGGTGGGCAGGTACCCTAGTATTGCAGACATGACGACCCAGTTGTGAATATAATCACACAATATGAGAGATGCCAAAAGGTGTATATGACAATATTTAAAATAACTAAATGCACAAGGCATAATACATTAAGTGTTTAATATCTATATAATATCGGTGTGTAGATACACTATAGACCTATGGTGTATGTATCTACACAGCGATATTATATAGATATTAAACTCTTAATGTATTATGCCTTGTGCATTTAGTTATTTTAAATATTGTCATATACACCTTTTGGCATCTCTCATATTGTGTGATTATATTCACAACTGGGTCGTCATGTCTGCAATACTAGGGTACCTGCCAATAGCCTTGAAACATGTCTGGGTGGTGGTACTCACTGAGAATAAGTAACAATAGTCTTCTCTATTAGTGAAGCGTTACTTATTCGAGGTAGTACAATATCATGGCAACTCGTCGTGAAGGCAGAGCACAATATGAGAAAGAGCAAATGATGCCTACAACAACTACTTTGTAGTTTCTTAAGAGTTGTCTATGGTGTATCTACACACCGATATTATATAGATATTATTAAACTCTTAATGTATTATGCCTTGTGCATTTAGTTATTTTAAATATTGTCATATACACCTTTTGGCATCTCTCATATTGTGTGAATGCTGGGAAAGGAACTGTCCTTTCCCAGCATTCATCATGGCCAATTCAGAACGTTCAAAGAGAATTTACGTGCCACTCCGTTGATGATGACAATGAGTCAGCTCAAGTGATTTGATCAGTGTGGTGTTACTCCATATCATCTCCTTTACCTAGCAATGAAGATAATGAGATTCAGAACGAGGACTTTGATGGTGACTTTCAAATACACAGGTAAAGATACAAAACTGATCCGCGAGTAAGTTCAATCCAAAGAATACATTACCAGCTGTATGGAAAACCATTTGGCCTTCCTAAGAACAATTTCAAGCTCAACCTACTACTGGGCTCAATGTAAGCGTGATCTATTTGCTATGATTACACAGCTCGATTACACATGGCCAATGAAATCCATTGGCCATGTTTGCTTCAGCTATTGTACAAGTTACAGAGTAAGGGGCGCATCGTTAGTGAGCATGATGCAAGGCGACATGGACCAACAGAAGGCAACGCTAGTGAACAAAGACATGAACAATGTAAAGTTTTATGCTCACACTCGCTACTTAGTCTACTGAATCTATATTACTGACATTAGCGCCACACTTCAGTCCGAAATATTTAGTATGAATATAAAATTTCAGTAATGCAGTAGTCTGCACACACATTTTGCTGTGGCTGAATAACGCTGCCAAAGATCCTTTGTGTGAGAACAAAGATTATGCCATTGCAATGATCAACATGTCAGTGTGTGTCTCTGCTAGCAAGGCTTCGGGAACATCAAGCTTCAAACTCACAAACATACTAGCGTGTTACAAAAAAATAACGCTGGATAAATGATAGACGCGTTGCAAAATCATCATTTCCTGTCTTTGGCTTCTCTTTTGTCCCCTTGGAATTCACTGTTCTGCGACACATCATTTCTGTGTTGCAAAATCGTCACTTCCGGTTTATCAATCAAATCAACAAAGCTGAAATGACGTCAAATGATGTCATTTCCGTGGCGCAAAATTGTGACAAACTGATTTTACTACAGTCTGAAATTTGTAGGTGCTGCCAAAGATGTTTGAATCAGAAATGAATCAGAAATGTCATTTCCACCTCGCAAAATTGTGACAAATTGGTTTTATTGCAGGCCGAAATTTAGTAGGTGCCACCAAAGATGTTTTCAAAAAGTTAACTGTTATGGGTTCCTTTTTAATCAAACTAAACATAAAAAAGTTAAATCAAATAGAGAATGGGAAAAGTGAAACAAATAGAATTAGTTCAAATGCAATAAAGCTCTAAAACTTATCAAGTGCAATTCACATTAACAAAACAATTACTGTAACAACATACATTATTTCTATGTACTGTTAAAGTCACAACTCTAAACCGTGTAATTCACAACTTTGTAAACCCATAACTGTTTATTTTTAATTGAGTAACAACATACCAAATGCCAAACAAAAGATGTGGCTTTAAAGATTTTATTGATGATCAGTAGTAGTTTCATCAATATTACCATGCATACAATGTAAACAAAAAACAAAACAAAAAAAAACGGCTACCTTCAGTGGAAAAGGCACCTCCGTAGCCAGGTGGGAAGGAGCAGCAGTGCGTAGCACACGCTTCTTGATTAAACCGGGGTTCGAGCCCGTCACCACCAAATACGGAGGATGCGGAAAGGTCAGGGAATGGCCACCACATATAAATAAAATAACCCAGAGCAATATGGCCTTAGTTGCTAATGCTCCTAAAAACCAAATAACAAACCTTCAGTGGAACAGAATGGAATTTATGGAACATTTTTAAGGTAGGGGGAGAACTTCACCAGGTATATGCATCTTAACATGTTAAACTTTTTCTTCTATCAGTTCCATAGCTGCCAACTTTTTGCTTTTAAAATACTGGAGATTACATAAGTCTAAGCAGGAAAAAAAAAAAAGGAAATTTTTTGGCGAAAAAAATAGAAAAAGCCAAGAGAATTTAGTCAACACTGCAATAGAAATTAAATTTCACTGACAATATACATTGTTTATATTAAAATGCAGTTATAGGGTTGTTTACCAGTACAGTATGGTTTCAAAGATTTTTTTTTTTTTTAACTTACCTAGAATTTTTCTGTCTGTAGATTATCTTTCAGACATCAACTGATTACCACTGCTTCAAGAGAGGCAGCAAACTTTGCCACCTTCAACAATGTTAAATCAAAGTTTTCTTTATGACAGTGGTGTTGCTGTTTAGATTTTGCTGTCAAGATCATTTGAGAGAAGACCTGAGCTCAGTTTTTGTTTTTCACACCTGGCTGAATATCTTGTCACAGCACTACAGCAGAGTTGAGCTGACATTCCTAGAGCCACCTACACTAGAAACACATGAGGAATTGTTAAAATGACAAGCATGATATGGAATAATTTGTTATATTTCAAGCTTTCCCAAGCAACTGCCAGTTTTCCAACCAAGGACCACTGTAACATCGTTTCATTCTTCTTCTTTCATAATAGTGTCTAGTAGGTTCTCATACTGAAATTGAAAGAGCTGATATTTAAAAAAAAATGGGTTTTTTTGTAAGAATTTGTATTGCAACAATACAAATACTTGTATTGTTGCAATAATACCATTCACAAATGGCTACAATCAAATAAGTAATTAGGCTATTGGCTTTGATTTCGTTAACCTCTTCCAAACGTTGATTTGGTAGAGTAAGTAGCAGGCGTGTGCATAAAACAATAAAATTGTTCATACTAAATATTTTGGACTGAAGTATGTCACTAAAGTAGATTTGGTAGACTGAGTAGTGGGCATGAGCATAAAATTGTACATCATTATGACTTTGGTTCTAGCTTTGTTCGATTTTTAAAACGGTTCTGCTTTTCGTCAAAGATGTTTTCACATAAAACATTTTTCGTGCATACAGGGTACACATGCAGTTTATTTTTTTAATTTATTTATTATACTGTATATTTATTATTTGAAATGAGTATATTGTCTTCTTTATAGTGTGTATTAATTCTTGGTATGTTGTTACTCAATTAAAAATAAACAATTATAGGTTTACAAAGTTGTGAAGTACACTGTTTAGAGTTATGGCATTAGCATTAGTTGAGGCATATGATGCAAGAAAGCAGGCTTATACAGCATAGGCTTAAAAAAAAAAAAAAAAAAACCCTTCCCATTTCACCTATCCGGTCACTCCAAACATTTTTCTAGTTCAGCCTTAAATTTATTTAAGCTATCAACTTCCACAACAACCGATAGAAGTATGTTCCAGCAATCAACTACCCTCTAGCTAAAGGCAGACTTCCACACATCTATTCTACAATTGTCTATCCTCAGGTTCTTAATCTGAGCAAGTGGAAGTATCGCATCAGCATTGAGCCTTCTCAAACCATTCAAGGTCTTATATACCTCAATCAGATCACCTTGCAGATGCACTAGCGGAGATAGTGCAATTTCTGTACCACCTCCAGATGCTGCAACTTGCAGAACTTATGCCTCTCTTGGTAAGGGCATCCCTTTGTTCCTTTCACCAATCTTGTTATCCCTTCTCTGTACTTGTTCTAGCAACTCTACATCCTTCCTAAAATGAGGCCGCCAGACCTGTACGTAGTACTCAAAGTGTGGCCTGACCGTTGCCTTATACAAAGGGATAATCACCTCCTTGTCTCTGCTAGCAAAATTCCTATGTATCATTGACAAAACTCCATGACCTGTTCTAGCAGCATGTCTCCACTGCTCAGAGAACTTCGTATCTGACTGAATAATTACCCCCAGGTCTTTTTCATTATCCACCTCTCTGAGTGTAGTACTGCACAGTTGGTATGTTTCTCTTGGGTTACTGCTACCCATATATATTTTGCATTTGTCAATGTTAAACTTCAGTTGCCACTTCTCCGCCCATCTGCCTAACTTAGATCCTGTTGCAGTAGCATACTGTCTTTACTGTCATTAACAACCCAACCAACCTTTGTACCATCTGCAGACTTGGACATTAAGCCTGATATGCCATCATCGATATCATTGATAAATACACAAAACAATATGGGCCCAGCACCGAACCCTGGGGGACTCCACTAATAACATTAATCCACGTAGAGCAGTGTCCATTTATTAGTGCTCTCTGCTATCTCCCACTCAACCATCCCTTTATCCATTGCAGCAACTTGCCCTTAATGCCAACGGTTCCAGTCTTCTATGTGCAACAGTATCAAAAGCTTTCCTGAAATCAAAGTATATGATATCAAAATTAGTTTTTGCATCCAGTTCCTTTGTGACATCATAGTACCCAATCAAATTGGTCAGACAAGACTCCCCCTTCAACAAACCTATGCTGTGTCTGAACTGCTACTGCTGTCTTGTCTAGGTGATCCTGCATCACTTCTTTAACTAGTGACTATTATTTTTTCACTTCTTTAATCAGTGACTATTAAATAATTATAGACCTGTTAGTTAAACTAACAGGTCTATAATTATTTGTGTCACCCTTTGAACCCCCTTTGTGAATTGGGGATACATTTGCACATCTCCAGTCCATGGGAACCTCCCCTGAATCTAAGGATGCTCTCATAATTATGGCTAAGGGTTTGCTTACTTCCCTTGCTGCCTCCTTCAATATGACTGAATAGATTCCATCTGCCCCAGGTACCTTTTTTTTTTTATGTTTAACTTCAACACTTTGTTCTCTGTTATTAGAAAATCATTTAGCTTCCTGTTAGAGTTTAGTTAACTTCTATCTCCCCTTCCTTACAGAATTCCTCATGTATGAATGTAGATGCAAAATACTCATCCAGTTTGTTAGCTATGTGAGCAGGATCATCAACAGTCAAACGACCAACATCAAGTGGACCAATCTGATTCATCCCCTTCCTTCTACAGTTTACATATGTAAAGAAGTCTTTGTTGTTTTTCTACATATATATTAACCATATGCTAGTATAATCATATACTATGGTATATGGTAGCATTAGCAATGGCACATGATGTAAGAAAGCAAGCTTATATAGCATCAGCCAAAAAAAAAAAAAAAAACCCCTTATTTCACCCATCGACTCGCTTGTTTGTCAAGTTCTGCCTTGAATCTGTTTAAACTATCAACTTCTACAACGACAGATGGAAGTTTGTTCCAGCAATCAATCACCCGCTGGCTAAAGGCAAACTTCTGCACATCTATCCTACAACCGTCTTTCCTCAGTTTGAATTTATGCCCTCTCAGGTGATTATTCTGAGCAAGAGGAAGAATACCATCAGCATTGAGCATGCTCAAACCATTCAAGGCTTTATGCACCTCAATCAGATAATCTCACAGGTGCCTAGTCTCCAGACTCTGTAATTTGCAAAACTTAAGCCTTTCTTTGTAAGAGCAACCCTTTGTTCCATTCACTAATCTTGTTGCCCTTCTATATACTCGTTCCAACAGCTCTACATCCTTCTTAAAATCAGGCCTCCAGACCTGTGTACAGTACTCTAGGTGTGGCCTGACCATTGCCTTGTACAAGGGGATAATCATCTCCTTATCCCTGCTAGAAAAATTCCTGTATATCATTGACAAGACACCATGAGCTGCTCTTGCAGACCATCTGTACTGCTCAGAAAACTTCATATCTGCTTGCACAATTACCCCCAGGTCCTTTTCATTCTCTACCACTGTCAGTGTGGTACCACAGAGTTGATAGGTTACTCTGGGATTACTGCTTCCTATATGTAGTACTTTACATTTGTCAATGATAAACCTTATTTTCCATCTCTCAGCACCTCTCCTCAACTGTTCTAGATCCTGTTGCAACAGTGTACTGTCATTAGTGTCTTTAACAACCCTGCCAACCTTCATATCATCTGCAAACTTGGACATTAAGCTTGATATACGATCATCAATATCATTTATAAATACGGAAAACAACAATGGACCCAACACTGAACCCTGAGGGACTCCACTAATAACCTTAGTCCACGATGAGCAGTGTACATTGATTACCACTCTCTGTCTTCTCCCACTCAACCATCCCTTTATTCATAGCAGCAATTTGCCTCCAGTGCCACACTGCTCCAATTTGTGCAGCAGTCTTCCATGTGCAACAGTATCAAAAGCCTTTCTAAGATCCAAATATATAATATCAAAGTTATTCCCTGCATCCAGTTCTTTTGTGACTGCATCATAGTATCCAATCAAATTTGTCAGGCAAGACTTTCCCTTAACAAACCCATGCTGTGTTTGAGCTATAATTGAAGTCTTGTCTAGATCAGTGCTTCTCAAAGTGGGCGATATCGCCCCTTGGGGGGCGTTTGAATTATCCATGGGGGTGTTAGGCATGAAAGGGGGTGACAGGGGGCGGATGGAACAACATCAATGATTGGCAGTTACAAGGGTTTTATGGCTTGTTTAAAAAATGCTGTGCCAATTATTACTGTTCATTGTTGTGTCATTTACCGTCAGCATTTAGTTGCGAAAAAACTTGGTGATCAACTGCACAATTCTCTACAAACTTATTACTGCTATAAACAAAATTAAAGCACATTCTTTGAATGATCGTATATTTCGAAAGCTTTATGATCAAAACAGTGAAGATTTTGAACAATTTCTATTTCACTCCGAGGTTCGGTGGCTGTCAAAAGGCAACTGTCTCAACAGATTTTATGAACTCTTTGATACTGTTGTCGAGTTTTTTGAAGATAGGAACAATGACCTTAGTAATGACCTCAAGAAAATGAAAACTGATATTGCTTATTTTGCAGATTTATTTACTAGATTCAACTCAATGAACTTACATTTACAAGGACAAGATGTAACTCTTATTAAGGTGAAAACTCAAATTTTAGCATTTATTTCAAAATTGAAGCTTTTTATGTGCGATGTAGGATGACGTGAATTGTATAAATTTCCAAATTTGTTGGAAATAGAGAAAAAAGAAAAAATAGCTGATGTAACTCTACTAACATTTATTAATCATCTAGAAATGTTGCACAGAGATATGCAGGAAAGGTTCGAAGATCTCCTTAATTTGAAAATTCCAGATTGGGTTATAAATCCTTTTTTAAATAATGACGATGGTGAACGTTTTATAGAAGAAGAATTGATTGAGTTACAAAATTAAGTTGAACTGAGGCCAAAATTTCAAAATTCATATCAGGAATTTTGGTTACAAAAGAAAATCCCTGACCATTATCCTGCATTGTGGGGAATTGTAAAAAAATTACTTATTTCTTTTCCAACATCATATCTATTCAAAACCGGTTTCAGTGCTGCATCTCAATTGCTGACAAAACAAATAAATTGTCTGGATGTTGTTAAAAGTGGTGATTTACAACTTCTACTTACAGATAATAAACCTAATATTGATAAGCTAATAAATCTCCACCAAGCTCATCCATCGCATTAAATATTAAAATATAATTAACTATTTCCATTAATATCATGACTTATTTATGTAATTAACTTTAATTTTTATGTCTTAATTTAAGTGACTATAACTGACTTTATTTATGTAGTTGTAATTTTTTACGAAGAAGGATTAAAGTGCAGTAAATAGTTTTCTTTATAATTCACACACATACATGCAGGGCTGCATTTACGTTTTTGGAGGCAAACAGACAAATATTCATTTCAGTTATTTAGCTTCACTTTATATTGGTGGGCCAAAAAAAAGCCCTGGTGAGGGCTTTTTTTTAGGGGGGCGGTGATCCAAAAAAGTTTGAGAAGCATGGTCTAGATGATCCTGCAGTGCTTCTTTAACCAGTGCCTCCATTAATTTTCCTGGAACAGAAGTTAAACTCACAGGTCTATAATTACTTGTGTCAGCCTGATCCTCCTTTGTGAATTGGGGTCACATTAGCACATCTCCAGTCTATGGGTACCTCCCTTGAGTCCAAGGAAGCTCTCATAATTATGGCTAAGGGTTTGCATACTTCTTTTGCCGCCTCCTTTAATATAACTGGATAGATTCCATCCACCCCAGGTGCCTTTCTTGTGTTTATCTTCAACAATTTCTCCTCCACTTTACTCTCAGTTGTTACAAGATTATCTAGCTTACTGCCAGGGTTTACTTCACCTCTGGCATTCCCCTCCCTAATTAACTCCTCATGTGTGAATGTCGATGCAAAATATTCATTCAGTTTGTTAGCTACCTGAGCAGGATCATCAACAGTTGAACCATCGATATGATGTGGACCAATCTGATTCATCCCCTTCCTTCTAGAGTTTACATAAGTAAAGAACCCTTTGCTGTTTTTCTTTGCATCCTTTGCCAAAGATTTCTCGTAATCTTCCTTTGCCTGCCTAACCTCCTTTGTAACTTGGTTACAGACCAGCTTATATCTATCATAGGCTTCTGTGTCACATGTTAATTTATATGTATCCCATGCATTTTTCTTCTTTGTCACATGTCTAATTAGTTCATCTGACATCCATTTAGGCCTAAATCTTGAACAATATTTCTTAGTTGGCATGAAAAGCCTAGTGGCTTCCAAGATTAATTCTTTGAATGCTTCCCATTTTGAATTTGCTGTTGGTAACATCATCATCAGTTGGTTCCACCGTATAGAATTTAAATATTGTCTCAGACCACCCTAGTCACCTTTACGAAAGCAAAAACCCTTCCCTTTACCCTTGATGGTAGTTACCTCTTTGAGTAAATCCCACTTCAGCACACTGTGATCACTGCCATCTAGTGGTTCCTTTATCTGCAGATTCTTGATGCATGAAGAATCACTACTGATAATCAGATCAAGAGTATTACTCCCTCTAATTGCCTCCTGAACATGCCGATGTAGAAAACAGTCATCCAATAAATCCACAAAAGCCTTGCTAGTGTGCGAGTGACCAACCCACAAATTCCAGTCAATATCTGGGAAATTAAAATCCCCCATTATAAGACACTCTAATTTACTGGCCCACTCTATTTCTCTGCACAATTGCTCATTATACTCATCAGATTCATTAGGCCTGTAACACACACACTTACTCTCATTTTTCCTTTCGCAGTGCTTATGTAAAACCCAACCAGACTCAACATTGCATTTTTCTCCAACGTCAATTGGATGCACTTCCTTATATTTTATGTGTTTCTTAACTAACAGCATAACCCCTCCTCCCTTTCTGTCCTGTCTATCCTTTCTGTACACATTGTACTCCCCAAATTCCAGTTCTGTACTTCTTATATCTGTGTGACACCATGTCTCTGATATCCCACAATATCTGCCTTTGATGTCTTGACTAGCACTTCAAGCTCATTGAATTTATTAACTATACTCCTAGCATTGGTGTACACGCAAATATACATGCACCTGTTTTTACTCTTAGTTACCTAACACAGCCCATGTATTTACTTGTTCCACTGGGGCTTCCTTAGCCAGGTGGGAAGGAGCAGCAGTGCGTAGCACACGCTTCGTGATTGGACCGGGGTTCGATCCCGTCACCACCAAATACGGAGGATGTTGAAAGGTCAGGGAATAATTACCACATATCCCGGAGCAATATGGCCTTAGTTGCTAATGCTCCTAAAAAAAATATATATATATATATATATATATATATATCCGCTATCTATTCTTTTCCTTTCTATTATATAAGCTGGTTAAGCTTGCATTATGTCAGTGGTGTGGCTCTGATTAAGAGTGCTGTCTGTTCTATAGATTATTTTTCGCTGCATAAGGACCACCGCCATGCAAATCCTCTGCATTGGTTGATCTATCGGAGAATGGAGGGGTGGTATGGTTCTTCGATATTTCTGCCTTTGCGATGATTTGTATGGAGATTGAAATGCAGCGATTCCATGACCATTATTGGCCTCGTGGTCCTCAGTCGATATGGGGCATGATGGTCAGTCTATTATTTTGATATTTTAGTTTTTTGGTAGTTTCTTTAACCCTTTTTTGGTGATATTTCACGTCTTTTGGAACTGGTACCTTCAAGGGCGGTACCGCTAAATTATTTATAATTGGCATTATTTAAATTTATATCGTTTTTTATTAATTGGGTTTAATGACTTAATTGACTAAATTATACAGGGGATTATCGACTACCTTTTTGTTCTATTATCTCTACTTTCCCTTCCCTGTTTGTTTATTTTATATTATTTTGCGTTTCATTTCGCTCTGCATTATTGCCGTACTACTGGCTGATGATTTTATTTAAATATCATATTTATTTTAATTATCAGATATATATATATATATATATATATATATATATGATGCATAAAAGCAAGCTTATATAGCATCAGCCAATCCAAAAAAAAGAGAAAAACCTTCCCCATTTCACCTATCCATTCACTGCAAATGTTTGTCCAGTTCTGCCTGGAATGTATTTAAGTTTTGACCTCCACTACAACTGATGGAAGTTCGTTCCAACTATCAATCACCCGCTTGCTAAAGGCAAATTTCTGCACATCTATTCTACAATTGTCTTTCCTCAATTTGAAGTTATGTCCCCCTCAGGTGAGTAATCTTAGCCAGAGGAAGAATCCCATCAGCATTGAGCTTGCTTAAACCATTCAAGGCCTTATTCACCTCAATTAGATCACCTTGCATTAGGTGCCTAGTCTCCAGAATCTGCACCAATTTGAACCATTTTTAACCAATGTAGCAAAGCATTGATTGAGTTATGCATGAAACTCACTTCCCAGTATTTGTTGTGGTCTGTATTTACAAGCCCAAGTGTTTACAATTAAGCAATGATAGGTTCAGTAAATTTGATGACCACAGATCTGCACTGTGGTCATTTCAATAAACTGCCTACTAGCTTGTCATGCTTTGCAGCCAGTAGAATTTCAGTTGCCATGACTAAATTATGTGGTCTTCCACCATTAATGGATTACCAGACCTTGGAGGTGCAAGTGTACTCAAGATAGAACAAGCTTCCTTAATGACAAGTTGCCTAGAGAAGCAGTTATTTTAAGCAGTTAGCATCATTGAATAATTGCTGAATCATTTGATGTACATTTTGCTTTTGAAACAAATATAGAGTAGATTTTTGGTGCTATTTGTTTAAAAACTTTCTTCACTACAAGTTTAACTCTAGATAACTGGTGGTCAAGACAGTTTGTTCTATCTTGAGTATACTCAAACCTCCAAGATCTGGTAATCCATTAATGTTACCACCCATTTTCTGGCAGTTTTTAGGGAAATGGGTAAATCCAGTAAACAACTTAAGAACCGTCAACTTTAGTTCTAGGGAAGCTCCAGCATACATTGCCCAAACAATGTATGTTGGAGCTTCCATCCACCTAATATTCCCAGTTGTCACGTGCACCTGGATATAAATTTGTGTTATATCAGAATCTCCCATATTTATATCTATTTTAATAGTAGATTTAACCTGCATTTGCCTTTAAATATCCTGAAGTGGCCAGGAGGATTGCAATGTTCCAAATACAGAAATAGGTCAACATATTTATCATACAATATGCACATCTATTGAACAACAGGTTGTTCAAGAAAGTAGGCAGTGAAGCTTTGGTGATGCAATTTGATGAAGAAATCAGAGTGATGCTGCTTAAATCTTTGTAGACAGTGAAGATAGGGGTTGCAAAGCATGCAGGAGCAGCAGTGTGTAGCACACGCTTCTTGATTAGACCGGGGTTAGAGCCCGTGACCACCAAATATGGAGGATGCGGAAAGGTTAGGGAATGACCACCACATATCCCTGGAGCGATATGGCCTTAGTTGTTAATGCTTCTAAAAACCAAATAACAACAACAGCAAAGCATACTGCATATTATGTTTCTGTTAGTGTAGCACACATTTGTAGCACCATGCAGTTCTGTGTACAATAAATTACAGTATAGAAATGATTTTTTTATTTAACATTTACTTAATTATAACATGACTGCCCAAGTGCTGAAAACTCTAAGTTCCAGGATGGTTCTGGGTTCCAACGTTGCTAAATGTTGAGATTTGGCTGTGTCAAGACCACAGCATATACAGTAAACCCCCGCTATTCATGGTATCTGTATTCGCGATCGCCGATTTAATATAAAATGAAACCTAAAAAAATGTGAATTTTAAAGCGCTATGAATATTTTCCGCCATAAAAAAACATGGGCGTGGCTAAAATGATCTTTCCCGGTCAAAACAGTGCTCAGTGGGTGGGTTGGGGGCGAGGGGTGACAAAATCGCGAGCGTGGATGTTTCTCGCTAATCCTTGTTCAGTATGTGTTATGCGCTTGTCATGGAAGATTTCGTCGTTTGCTTTTAATTTATATGCTTATAAATTGAATAAATTTATCAATTTATAAATTGATATGCTTACAAAAATGATAAATGTACCATTTTGCAGTGTAAAACAGACTTTTTCGAGTGTGTTAACGGAAGAAAGGACTTTATTGTGGACAAGTTCTTTCTAACCCCTACAAAATTATGGCTACAAATAACAAGAGAAATGTGAAAATATCAAAGGTGATGATGACATTAGTGAATAAAATTGAGTTATTAGATAAAATTTCTAATAGTAAAAGTGTCTCCTCAGTGGCAAAACATTATAAAATCAATGAGTCAACGGTATGATCAATCAAAAAATCGGAAGAAAAAATCCGCCGTAGTGTCCGTGAAAACGCGCTAATTGCTTCAAAAATTTGCTCTGTAACTCGTGATGTTAAATTAGAAAAAAATGGAAAAGGCTTTAAATCTGTGGATAGAAGACCGAACTCAAAATAAACTTCCGTTAAGTTCACTCATCATTCGTGAAAAGGCAAAACTCCTTTATCAACACTTTAGCGAAACAGGTGATAGCACTGGTGGGATAAGTTTTTTTGATAGCAAAGGCGCTGGTTTGAAAGATTTGTTTGAAATTTCTAATAAATATTACATTTAATATTAAATTGTTTCTTATTTCCATTTTGATGCCTTATGCTTGCATTTCACTACGTACTGTCTATGTACATAGTCATATTATGAAGGTACATATAATACATACATAGACAAAATTTTAGACTAGTTTTTCTTATATATTTCATACTTTGAAATGGAACCCCTTTATTACTATGGGAGCCATAACTCAGTATTCGCGTTTTCGGTATTCGCGACATTTCTCAGGAATGTAACCCCTGCGAATAGCGGGGGTTTACTGTACTCATAACAGTTGATCTTATTGGCTGAAAAATACATAGATGGATAAAAATAGTCCCCAATATACCGATCTGTCAGTTTTTTTTTCAGTGTCTGTATAGCTTTCCTGTATTAAAGTAATCATACTCATATCTAGCTAGCACCTCATCTCATTGAGAAATTTAAGGCCTTGAATGGAGTGAGTAAGCTGAATGTGAATGGCATTCTTCCTTTTGCGGCGCCTCCGTAGCCAGGTGGGAAGGAGCAGCAGTGCGTAGCACATGCTTCTTGATTAGACCGGGGTTCGAGCCCGTCACCACCAAATACGGAGGATGCGGAAAGGTCAGGGAATGACCACCGCATATCCCAGAGCAATATGGCCTTAGTTGCTAATGCTCCTAAAAACAAAACAAACAAACAGAACAAACAACAACAACTTCTTTTTGCTGAGACTATAGCAAGAGGAAGAATGCCATTCGTGATGAAGCATAAATTTCAGTTGAGGAAGTGTACAGAAGTGCCTTCAGCCAGCAGGTGGTTGATTGTTGGAGTAGGCTTCCATCTGTTGTTGTGGAAGTGTGAATAAATTAAAGGATGAACAAGATAAATTCTTGGAGAGTAAGGATGGGTGAAGAGAGTGTGTGCATTTGTTTCTTTTCTTTTTTTTTTTTTTTTCCTGATTTGTATAAGCTTGGCTTTTTGCATCATTTACTACCACCACCACCACTAATACTAACTATTTATCCCAAATGTTACCTTCAACACATATAAAGCTACTAGAAAGTGGCTCTCCTCAGCGTTCTACTCTTCTTACCTGATTCGCATTAGCAGAGACATATGATGCAAGAAAGCAAGCTTATAGAGCATCAGCAAAAAAAAAAAAAAAAAAAAACTTCCCATTTCACCCATTCATTCACTCCAAAAGTTTATCCACTTCTTCCTTGAATTTATTTAAGCTATCAACCTCCAGAACGACAGATGGGAGTTTGTTTGTTCCATCAATCAAATACCCGGTGGCTTAAACCAATTTCTGTACATCTATTCTACAACTGTCTTTCCTCAATTTGAATTTATGCCCCCTCAGGTGTGGAATCTGTGCAAGAGGAAGAATCCCATCAGCATTGAGCTTGCTCAAACCATTCAAGGCCTTTTACACTTCAATCAGATCACTTCTGATTCTTGCAGGTGCCTAGTCTTCAGATGCTGCAATTTGCAGAACTTTGTTCCCCTCACCAATCTCGTTGCTCTTCTGCACCCGCTCCAGCAACTCTACACCCTTCCTAAAATGGTGCCTCCAGACCTGTACACAGTACTCATGGTGTGGCCTGACCATTGCCTTGTATAATGGGATAATCACCTCCTTGTCTCTGCTAGCAAAATTCCTATATATCATTGACAAGACTCCATGACCTGCTCTGGCAGCCCTTTTGTATTGCTCAGAAACTTCATATCTGACTGCACAATAATCCCCAGGTCTTTTTCATTCTTCACTATCCTGAGTGTAGTACCACACAGTTGGTACATTTCTCTGGGGTTACTGCTACCCATATTCAGTACTTTACATTTGTCAATGTTAAACTTCATTTGCTGCTTCTCAGCCCAACTTTTCTAGATCCTGTTGCAATAGCATATTGTCATTAGAGTCATTAATAACCCTGCCAATCTTTGTGTCATCTGCAAACTTCAATATTAAGCCTGATATACCTTCATAATATCATTGATAAATATACAAAACAACGTGGACCCAACACCAAACCCTGGGGGACTCCATTAATGACATTAGTCCACAAAGAGTAGCGTCCATTGATTACCACTCGCTATCTCCTCCCACTCAACCATCCTTTTATCTATTGTAGCAATTTGCCCTTAATGCCATACTGCTCCATTTTGTAGAGAAGTCTTCCAAGTGCAACAGTATCAAAAGCTTTCCTGATATCTAAGTATATGATATCAAAATTATTTTTTGCATCCATTTCCTTTGTGACTACATCATGGTATCCAATAAAATTGGTCAGATGATTACTGGACATAGCTCCTTAAATGCAAAATTATTTTATTTTAACCTCTCTGATGAGTGAGATGTGTCATTGTGGTGCCTTTGAGGATTTGGCTCCACTTTCTATTTATTTGCCAAAATAGCACTTTCTATAAGGAGAGCTAGTCTCTTATTCTTATGCTCTGTTTATCAAGATCACTCACTCTACATTATCTCTCAGACCAGTAACGTATTTCAGCTTTGCTTAATCATATCAGTATAATGCAGCATAAGAGAACACTAAACTAAAGTTATGCTTTTGGACTCTCACTAGCAATATATAATCCATTGAAATAATGTATGTAGACCCCTAAAATTCAAATCTGTAGCTAGTGATACTTTAACCGTTCTTATACTCATTATTGTCCTGATTAACATCATATGATTCATGTCTCTCCTGCCCTCTTTTATTTATTTATTTTTTTTTCATTTTTATTTTGTGGGGTTGGGGGGGAGGACCTTCTTGGAAATATTAACACTGTTGCTGCCTTTTAGGCTCTTGCTGTATGCAATATTTTTATTTTTGATTGTTCTACAATCAGTGATGTTGACATGTGGTCAGCCTCTTTGTAGCAATGTTGGAAAGCAGCAATTTTTCTTTAATTTTTTTTTCTTTTTAATTTGGTTTAATTTAATTATTATTATTATTTATTATTTATTTTCTTTATTTCTTTTTTTGGCTATTTCATTGTCTTAGTTGTCAAAAATAATAAGAAAAGGAGGACAAGGAAGAAGATTTTGTTAATTGTTAAGAAAATTGATTACTGCTTCCTGTTTGAAAAGTAGCCAGTCAAACATTTCAAAATAACCCACACTTAAATTCACAGACTCACCAATTGGCATTTGTACATGCTGTTTCCAGCACAGAGTTGAGTTAAAAGGGGGGAGATATGGACTTGCATTTTGGTTTTGCTCTACATTAAACATTTACAGACATGACATGATATGTGAAAAACTATCCAAGACATCTATACCCCTTCAAATGAAATTTTGAAACTGTTGAGAAGTCCATCAACCCTTTTCCCGTGTTCTTTTTTATACAAAAGGAAATCCTAGTAGGAATATATTGCTATAATAAAGCAACAAAAAAAAATTCAGGAAACAAATTCTGTTAAAAAAAATTATTCATAACTTGAGCAGTGATTACTACACTTCACAAGTTTGTAGCCCATAGTACATTTTGGTTTAACATGCCACATTGCTGAGAAAATTTTCTCAGTGATTACTTTGAAGATTATAATAAAATTCGAGGCATTACAACCAATTAATACTAATCAATGAAGGTAGTTAGAAAACTTAATGTATATTGCCTCACTCATGATAATGATCACTATGATAACAAATCGTTGGTTTTTTGGAATAGCAAAATCCAGAAATGTATCCTTCAACCAAATGCACTTTGTCAGACTTCACTTAAAGTAATGTTCAACAAAAGAAGGCAAGTTGCACTTGAAAAAAAGTAATCTTTTTGGTCTTTTACAGTTCACACAAAACAATGGACTGCTCATGATTTTCTGCACTTAGGGTGACTATATATGCTTTTATGTATAAATTTAGTGTTAACCTGGATAAAAAAAGTGAGCTTCATGAATTGAAACTGTTTATATTATCTTAGATTTCTGTTTTTTGAGGAAACATTTTTATTTATTTACAGATAAGTTTTTTCGATTGATTTTGCAGTCGACATAAATAGGAGAAATTTAATTATGATTTGTAAAGGATGCATCAGACGATGGCGTCTTTGGATTCGTCCTGTTGTTATGACTGTCTATGGTTTGATTATCATTGTGCTTTTGCCACTTTGCAGCTGGTATTTTAAAAAGAGAGGTGCTAGGCCTACAGATCAAGCATGGTTTAGTGGAGGAATTTTTGTTTTAATGGCACTTCCTATCACATTTTGGGAAATAACACAACATTTAGTCCATTATACTAAACCACATCTTCAGAAACACATTATTAGGTAAGGCAGGCCATTTTTGACAGTATAATGATGTATTTCTATATTTTCACTATTTAAATTATTTATTTAAATAATTAAATAAACAATTTTTTTAAATTTAATATATTTTAATTGTTACCATACAAATTATAGCTTTTCTTATTACTGAAAAGTAAAACAACCTGTTGTACATGGATTTGGTTTCTTCGAGGATAAAAGCAATTTAAGAAATATGCTTTCTAAGAGTTTTATTAAAGAATTAATGTGATATATGAATAAGAGTAATTAAATACATTAATTGTTACCAAATGAATTTTATCATGTATAAAGTATTATATTATTATAAGTAAGTTAAACTTCCATAAAACAGTAGTTTTTAATAATTGAAGAAAAGTAATTTCTGGCTTCTGTGTTCAATTTTGTATCTGGCCTAATTGAGAAAGATTGAAAGCTGTGTTGAGACTATTTAGTTCTATACCCTGAATGAACTAAGTTGACTCCTGCCATGTACGTTTGGTCCCAGCTTTCAATCTTTCTTGATTAGGCTTGATTACAGGATTCAATATGGAATCTATAATTATCACTAATTATTCAATATTTCTGTTGTGTGGCAGTTTTATTGTTATTTATTTCTTTTTAAACACCACAAATATGAAATATATTAGAATCTATAGTACTTATTACCAACATAGGTTGAAGGCTGAGAAGACAGAAGATACTTATTGACAATCAACTTAAATAGCTGTAGAATATAATTTTCAGGAAATGAATGCAAAGGAAGGATGTTCCAAAAAAAAAAAAGTAAAAGGGACAAATGAGGAAGAAGTAAAGTTGGTTCTGTGAGTTTGGAGTTGGAAAGTGAATAGATGCTGACTGGTTGCAACTTGTGTTTGGGGTAGTTTGGAAGCGTGGGGATTACAGATGCAAATTCAGAACAGTGTAAAAATGGAATTCAGAACATGGAATTATCTGAAGAAAAGGCATTCAGGAGAAGCTGTGAGACAGAGATGAGAGAATTTTTAAGAGATGGATCATTAACTAACTTGATAGCCCTCTTTTGAATGAAGTCCAGAAGCTTGAGAGAGGTTTGGGGATACCACTCCATATGTGGGAACAATATTCCATGGAAAGGTGGATTTGAGATTTGTACATAGCCAGTAGTTGTTAAGAAAAAAATAATGCCAAGAGTAAAAAAAGAAAACTGTTTGTTTTTTTTTAATCAGAATAGGCAATATTTGTGACATGCTTATGCCAAGAGAGATTAGATGTTGGGATCATATGTCTCTATTAATCCCTAATAGAGACATATGATTCTGTCTATAAATTGGAGTGTCACTGAAGAGAAGAGCAGTAGACCTTTTTGAGAAATAAGACAAGACTGAGTTTTAGAAGGTTTGGAGTTAAACTAAGTTATCTTTGTTCCATTGGGAGGATTACATGGAAGTTGCACTAATTTATGAAATTAATTCTGGATTTTGAAGCTGTTGTGCAGGGAAGGTTTCTCAAACTGGAAGGTGGAATGTAGTGTACCCTCTTCAACAAAACAATAGATAGGGGGGGGCGCCTCCGTAGCCAGGTGGGAAGGAGCAGCAGTGCGTAGCACACGCTTCTTGATTAGACCGGGGTTCGAGCCCGTCACCACCAAATACGGAGATGCGGAAAGGTCAGGGAATGACCACCGCATATCACGGAGCAATATGGCCTTAGTTGCTAATGCTCCTAAAAAACCAAATAACAAAACAAAAACAACAATAGATAGGGTTTCCAGTCACTGAAGAAGATCATTAATATACAAGAGGAAAAGAGAGGAAGAAAGAACTGAACCTCAACAAATGTCAGCATTAGCAGAGAAGTTAGACTGAGCCACTTACCATCACCTGCACTCAGTGGCCAGAGAGAAAACTGGATATCCAATTGCAAAAAACAGTGAACAATCCAAAAGATGAGACCTTTATGCAAAACACGATTGAAAGGTTTGAAATATCAAGAGCAACTGCTTGAGTTTCACCAAACTTTTCCATTGAATTTGTCCAAGGCTGAAAAACATTAACCAATATATCACTAGTGGATAAACGCCGATTGTAGCTATATTGGCAATATAGCTACAATGAAAGAGTAGAAATGAATGCAATAGGGCAATAATTGGATTGGGGGATTTGTCACCCTTTGTAGGAACTGGCTGGATATGACAAATTTCCAAGAAGGAAAAACACCAATGGATATTGGAAATTTAAAAAGGCAATACAGAAGAGAAGCAAGGCTGAGGAGCACAGGTTTTGAGAACAAGTGGGAAAATGCCATCAGAACCTGAAGTTTTTTTGGCATTAGGATACTCAGAGTTCTAAGATCCTTCAGTTATTAGACCACACAAGACATTGAGCGGAGTGTGTATTGGGTGTGGTAGGAGGTGATTTACCAAATCATTGATATGGGAGTTGATAAAAAGTAAGATGCTAGTAAATCAATTACTCAGTGGAAGTATAGATGGACAGAATTTACAGCCAATAGCTTTGGTAAGAAACCAGAATGCTCAACTACATTCAGACAAGAAGGAAGTTTACTACTCTTAACTTCTTCAGAATCAACTTTGGATTGATTAATAACTAATTTACAGTTGTTGCAAGCTTTAGTATAGGCAGAAAATGAGCCTGGAGATTTAGATACTAGCCAGTTGTGATATGCTACATTCTTCTCTTGAACAGCTTTAGCACATTTATTGGGAACAAAGGTTTAGATAAAGGACTGAGATTTTAAGGATGGAATGCAATATAAAGGATTTCATCCCCTAGAAGAATAATTTCAGTGACATATATGAGAAAATATTGGGTTCAGATGATTTAAAACAGTAATCTAAACAGTAGCCAGTTGTGATATGCTACATTCTTCTCTTGAACAGCTTTAGCACATTTATTGGGAACAAAGGTTTAGATAAAGGACTGAGATTTTAAGGATGGAATGCAATATAAAGGATTTCATCCCCTAGAAGAATAGTTTCAGTGACATATATGAGAAAATATTGGGTTCAGATGATTTAAAATAGTAATCAAACCATGAAAAAGAAGTACAGAAATCATGCAGTCATTCTGTTTAGCATTTCTGTAATGCCAAATGACATCTGAGACTACCCATAAGATAGAGGCTCCATTGGAGAAGAGACTACTGACACTTGTACTTGGAAAGGTTGTTGTTATGGTAAAGATCAAGAATGTAGGGCATGTGGTTAGTATTGTCTGGTATTGTGGTATTCAGCAAGTAAGCTGTAGTGACTGGAGGAAGTCTGAGTAGTGCATACATGGCCTTGCCACTGTCAAGGCCATGCTATGTCCAGGGCCTGGATATACTGTTGCTGTGTACAATCCATATCCATAAATTCCATTAATCCATACATGTCCCTGCTCCAACTTTAACTTAACTACACGATGCACCATGAACACTCAAACTAATAGAACAAATTTAACTGCTAAAAGATCTAAATTCCAAAACCAGTTTTTGGAAGTCTCAATCATTTCACAAATATATATGGTTTCAGTTTCAACCTCAATGATGTCTGTTTCCACCCACAATGTGCCAAGACCCCTCTTGCTTTTTCTGATAGAATCTTAGTTATTGGCTGCCTCAACCACTACTCATCTCAGTTGCCATAATTATTTGCTTTAAAGGTTGTACTTCTACAGATATCTGCTTTGATATTCTTTATCAGAGACTTCCTAATCTTGAATGAATTTCCTCTTTTTAAAATCCTCTGGCTTAAGTTCTCTTCATTTTCATTCTGTCAGATTCATAATAATCACAAATGTCTGAGCATCTCGACAAGCTGGACCCATTCAACTATAAAACCAAAGCCAGCTGGAGTTACAAACATTAAAATTAGCAAGGAGAGTTACTTTCAGTGTTAGGAAAGTTAAACTGGAGAAAGTGGGATTTCAAAGAAAGGAAACTGAAGTATTCAAAATGATTAGTAGAGAAAGATAGAGAGAGCAGATGAATCTGACAGAATGAAAATGAAGAGAACTTAAACCAGAGGATTTTAAAAAGAAGAAATTCATTCCAGATTAGGAAGTCTCTGATAAAGAATATCAGAGCAGATATCTGTACAAGTATAACCTTTAAAGCAAATAATTAGGGCAACTGAGATAGGTAGTGATTGAGGCAGCCAATAACTGAGATTCTATTAGAAAAAGTAAGAGGCGTCTTGGCAGATTGGAGGTGGAAACAGACATCACTGAGGTGGAAACTGAGACCACATATATTTGTGAAATGATTGAGACTTCCAAAAACTAGTTTTGGAGTTTAGATCTTTTAGCAGTTAAATTTTGTTCTATTAGTTTGAGTGTTCATGGTGCATTGTGTAGTTTAGTTAAAGTTGGAGCAGGGACATGTATAAATTAATGAAATTTATGGATATGGCTTGTGCACTGCAACAGTATATCCAGGTCCTGAACATAACATGGCCTTGACAGTGCCAAGGCCATGTGTGCACTACTGAGACTCTCTCCAGTCACTAGTTGGCAGAGTAGAGGCAGTGAGATTATACACTAACTGATCTGGATGCTTCTTGGTGAGTTACCAATAAGTTTGGTCCAATGCAATATCTAGAAGTCAAATTGCAAAAATGTTTAGAGCTGTACCCTGGAAATGTAGGAATATTGTATCTCACTGTTGATGCCCATCCTAACCTCAAAAGACATCACTCATGACAGATGAAATGGGGATTGCTGGAGCCTTGCTTTGGAGACTGAGCATGCCTCTAATAAGAAAAGGGATGGTACAATACTGGATGATGCCTAGTGTTGTGTGATGTACATACCACACCTCAGCCCTTACTTACATTGTTTCACACCTGTGGGGATGATCACTTCCATTTAACTAAGTGCAGATAGCAAGTCCTTGGTGTGGAGTTGTTTTTCATGATATGGGTAGGGGGATTCCTGTGTGTGATGTGGATGCCATATCTTAATCTGCTTATGGTTCACATCCTGCATGATGTTTAATGTAATTATTGTAATGCATGCATACCTCTCCATTGGCTGACAAAAAATGTGCATGTGATAGTGCTGGCCATACCACAAAAAAAGCAAAGGAAAGGTATCAAGCTGGATGTTAAAATGCAGGTGTTTGTTTGTTTGTGGTTTTTAGGAGCATTAGCAACTAAGGCGTATTGCTCTGGGATATGCAGTGGTCATTCCCTGACCTTTCCACATCCTCCGTATTTGGTGGTGACGGGCTTGAACCCCGGTCTAATCAAGAAGTGTGTGCTACGCACAATGCAGGTGTTACAGCGACTTCAACCAGGTGGCTCCAAGTAGCATTAGTCATGCTTTGGGCCTAGTGACATCAACCATCAGAGAAACTAAAAAATGTTGATAAGATAAAAACCTCTGCCAAGTCCATCATTGCATTGATTACAACAAAGCTGGCAAGTTCCAGGAGTAATTCATTGAAGAAGATGGAACAACTATTTTTAATATATGGATGGAAGATCAGAATTGGTACCATATGCCTGTGAGCTGGCTCCTGATCATGAAGAAGGCAAAGGACCAATTTGTTCTTGAGACTTGACAATGTCTCAATTTCATAATTATCACATAATTAAAAATAGCATAGTGTTTGATGTAACTAGTTTTTTTGATCACCTTATTCTTTCCTTCTTGTGGACTTGAGAGCAATATCAACAAGATTTTCAAAACGTCATAAAATTGGTTTTTAAATGGTTGAGTTATTGGAATGTCCTTGTAAAGTTTTCTTTCTGCTTTGTTTGTTTCAATAAATTTCATTTTTTGCAATGTAAAAATTTACATGGAATGCAGTTTTTTAATCAGCTATTAGAATTATTAATTTTTTTCCCTTTGTTTTCAGAATATTATGGATGGTTCCTATATATGCTTTAAATGCTGTAAGTAAGTGATTTCTATAACTATGCTGCCCTAGTATTAGTAGCTTAACAAAATTTATTTTATTATATGTAGTGCCCAAAATTGACATTGCTCTTTTGACTGTAAGGTAGCACCCTTTTTTTTTTTTTAAGTGCTTAATGAATGTAGCCTCCTTATTTTCTCTGTCTCTCTTCTCTTAATCATTACTATTATTAATAATGACAATTAATTAATTAATGACTATTATTAATTAATAATTCTATAATTGTTATAATAGCTATTATAGAAAACAGCAAAATTTGATTTCTTGCTCTTTAGACCATATTTGTATTCATTTTTGCTAATTTTTTATTTGTATGTACTGTATTTGCTGGACCAGAAGGGGCACTTTTTTTTTTTTTTTCATGGAAAATGTTGGCTAAAATTCCCTTGCATCTTATGGTTCAAACATATACTATGT
Source organism: Mastigoproctus giganteus (assembly GCF_048544385.1). Lineage (NCBI taxonomy): Eukaryota > Metazoa > Arthropoda > Arachnida > Uropygi > Thelyphonidae > Mastigoproctus > Mastigoproctus giganteus. The sequence goes on along the minus strand of NC_143585.1, from coordinate 64,964,640 downwards.
GCATACAGGGATTTTTTTTTTTTTAGATCAGACTGTCGATAAGGTAAAGAAAGCTAACACGAGAACTATGGGAAGCTTGCTGGACAAACTGGTTTGCCACTACCGCAGTTTCTTCCTACATTCTCGGTAAACAGACATTGCATGTTATCAGTAGTGGCAGTAAAAGTTAAGAATGATATATTGATTGACATGTAGGCATGACAGACAATGTAATGATTCGTTTTTCTCATTATTATTACTAGCCATATGGTACAAGGAAGCCTGGGGCTTATGGTGCACCAGCCAAAAAAAAAAAAAATTCCCGAGTTACCGCTTGAGAGAGAGAGAGTAGAAGGGAATCACCAAGAAAGAGAAGAATGATGATATCCAGCTCAGGACCCTGGGTCTGCCAAGCCCATACTCACCAGATGTGAGCCCCTGGGGTTATTATTAAAATTAAGTAAGGAAACCTTTCCCTATTATTTCCTAACCTAACATTTAAGGTCAGGTTAGGAAATATAACAAAAAATAAATTTCCTAACCTAACCTTTAAGGTTAGGTTAGGAAAAAAGTAAGGTTCTTTCTTAGGTTAGGAAACCTTTAAAATTAGGTTTCTTAACCTAAAATTTAAGATTAGGAAACCTTAAAAGCGTACAAAGAAATCAGTAACATGCTTTAGTGAAAACACTCATGAACTTCAATAATCTGCTTTTAGAGGTTAGGTTATGAAATAATAGGAAAAGAAAGAAAGATTCTTTATATATATATATATATATATATATATATATATAATGAATATAACAAATAAATTAACAATTATTATGGCAAGATAAACAATTATTATAGCAAATTATACAATAAAAAACTAAAAACTGAAAGGAGGAGAAGAACTGATTAATGCCATCAATGAATGTCTAGATAGAACATTACATCAGTCATATTATGTTTGAGCATAGTTTGAGCAGTTATTAAACGTTCAATTTATTAAAGGCAAGTATATATAAGCAGGTGGCAACTAAACGCTATAATAGTTATAACTAGTCCATGGTTCTAGCTTGGTAATATCTATGAGAGAGAGAGAGTGTCAAAAGGGAATCACCAAGAAGGAGAAGAATGATGATATCCCGCTCAGGACCCTGGGGGGTGCCAAGCCCATACTCACCAGATGTGAGCCCCTGGGGTTAAGTCTGTTGTGTTCACACACCGCTCAGTACGTCATCTGTGACGGCTACATGTCAATTAATATATTGTTCTCAACTTCTACTATCAATAACACGCACAGTCTGGTTACCAAGAATGCAGGGAGAAACTGGGGTTGTAGCAAACCAGTTTGTCTGGAAAGTTTGCCGTGGTTCCCATGTTGGCTTTCTTTACCTTTGCCCAGACTATATATTGTAGGAGTGGCCAAACCTTGTAACCTGTGTACCACCATGCACAGCTCTTGTTAGTGGTACACCTACCAATGTGGGGGAAAAAAAGTTTTTTAGCATTAATATAATGCATATAACATGTGTTAGTGAGCTCTTAGTAATATTGATTCTGCAGAAAAACACATTTATTCATTAACCTATATATTTTATTTTATAAATATAAAACTATTTAATTTTTTTTATTACAAGCACTTATGATACTTTTTTCTTCTTCAAGCATAAGAATTCAAATTATTCAGCAATTTACCTATACTGGAACTATAACATTTCTTGTTGCTACTTGAAAAAATATTTTTCATAAACATTTTCTGTAATCATAGACCTTAACATGTGTTAAAATGTATTCTTTAAATTCATTTCCTATTGTTTTATTAGTATTTAATATTAGTATTAGCTATATGGTACAAGAAAGCCCTGTTTTTTGCTTACACCAACCAAAAAAAAAAAAAAAAAAAATTAATAAAACACCTATTTGATTCCCTCCTCATCTATCTGTCCAGCTGAGCTTTCAGTTTCCCCAGGCTGTCAGCCTCGACCATCCACAGAGGCAACTTATTCCAATAATTAATAACCTGCTGGATAAAAGAAAATTTCCTGCAGTCCAGTCTAACCCCACCTCCCAATAATTTAAATGTAATGGCCCCTAGTTCTGGAATCAAAAATTTCATCCTTGTTAATTTTACTTTTGCCTCTCAGAGCCTTATATACCTCAGTCAAATCTCCTCTAAGGTGTCTGGTTTCCGAGTTCCTGCAGCCCATATTTGAAGTCTATACTCATATCTGTGTTTTTTTTTTGATCTTACAGGTGCATTATTTCTATATTCTACTCACCTTTTCTCTTACTTGAATTGTCTAGTTGTTGTATGAGTCTCAATATACTTTAAATATACTTAAAATATGCTCTTTAAATATATTCTAAATATATTTTAAATAATTAATAATTACAAATAGAACATTTAAATAAATATAATCTATATATTTTATTATATCTTATACAGTAGACTTTTAGAATAAAACGGCACCTTCAGGGATTCAAGGTGCTGTTATTTAAATTTTTCCGTTTTCTTTTTAATATATTTAATGCAGAAATAATGAGGATAAATAAGAAATTGAGAGACTAAGAATGCAATTTTATTCACTGCACATAAAAAAAAAACATAAACGTGTTGACTATCCAATGTTATATTCTACCATTAATACACTCGTACTTATGCCCCGTTCTATTTTCTTTATTATATACGTTTAGTCTGCGCAGGTAGTGCAGTGGTATCGTCACCATCCTCCCCACACCAGGTGGAAAATACCCGGTTTTGAATCCCATCGATGACACGAGGAACTTTTATGGACTTTTTTCACTCTGTGGCTGAGTAAGTTGGTCTCAGGCATAGATAACAAGGTTTTTCAACCAGCAAAACAATCAAATCAACCAGAGAACACATGCAATTTACAGATACAATACACATGGGTATGTGATTTAACTCTCCAGGTGACTCTAATGTAACAGTTTGGATTATATCAAGTTTGTCACTAAACTTTAATATTGTTCTTCTTTTCTTCCCTGTATGAGGTTTATTAACTTTAGGAGCCACCGTGAGGAGTTTTTAATTTAAAATAAATATAAAACAGCAGTTTTACATTTATGATAATTCGTAATATCAGTACAGAATTCACTTTCAAAATGGTGAGCATAAATAAATACAGTAATCATGTGACTTACTGTTTTCTTTCTTTTTTTTTTTTTTTTTGGCACTGCAAGACATCTGCACTGTATATAAACATCCGATCTCGATGTGCCGTTAGCTCGAATGTTCTGTTATTTGGGGTGCCATTATTTCAACAGTCTACTGTATTTACAAAGGGTACTAGGAAAGTTTTGCAATATGACGCAACAATGAATCACAGGAAGCTGCTTGTTGCTGCATGTTGAGACATGTTCATACGTGCATAGTAGCCGCCGCGCCAAGTCGATGGGCTCAGTTATTCATTAGTAGTGAGAGTGTAAAGTGCTTGCGATGGCATCGTGGTCACGAAATGAGATAAGGACAGTTTTGCGGTATAATTTCGTGCGTGGTTTAACCATAGACCAGTGCTTAGAAGAAATGACTCTTGCACTAGATGATGATTGTCCACATCGTACAACGATATTCAGGTGGTATAGAGAATTCCAAAGGGGAAATTTCACTCTGGAGGATTCTGAGAGGCCGGGAAGGCCACGAACGTCAGTTACGGAGGAAAACGTTACTGCTGTGAGGAAAATGCTTGACGAAAACAGGCGAGTGACCTACCAACAGATAGAGGATACTTTGGGCCCAAATGCACCAGCAATTCGTTCGATTCTGCAAGATCATTTGCACGTGAAGAAACTTTGTTCTCTCTGGGTGCCGCATCAACTGACTGAAGAGCAGATGACACGACGTGTGACTTGGTGCCGGGAGATGTTAAAAAAGTTTGATAAGGGACAATCTCGGTATGTGAACAACATCGTGACAGGTGACGAGACTTGGCTGTACTATTACGATCTGCCGACCAAGGCTCAAAACAAAGTTTGGGTCTTTGATGATGACGACACACCCGTAATTGTCAGAAAATCCCGATCTGTAAAGAAGAAAATGATAGCTGTATTTTTCAAATCGAGTGGAATTGTGGAACGTGTCGTTTTGGACACGCAGAAGACAGTCACAGCTAAGTGGTATACTGAACAATGCCTGCCTAAAGTCATTGGATCTATGAAGAACCTGCGGCCAAAGTCAAGAATGGACACCTAGTACCTCCATCACGATAATGCTCCAGCTCACCGCGCCAAAGCCTGCACCGAATATTTGACCACGACAGGACTGAAACTTCTCGAGCACCCTCCCTACAGTCCAGACCTTGCTCCCTGCGACTTTGCACTGTTCCCGCATGTGAAAATGAAGCTAAAAGGGAGGCGGTTTTCCAGTGATTGAGGACCTTCTACGGGCTTGGGACAACGAGTGTGCTTTACTCCCTAGTGAAACTTGGCAGAACTGGTTTAAAGATTGGTTTCGGAGGATGGAGAGGTGTATTGAATGTAGAGGAAATTACTTTGAAAAAATTAAATAAACAAAGCTGTATTGCAAAACTTTCCTAGTACCCTTTGTATTTATTATATTTTATGTTAAATTATGCATCAAGTATACATAACAGATTAATTTAAGGTCTTTTTGATAACAGTTCAGCAATGCTTAAAAGTCCACACAGCCAGCCAGCCAGGCCTTGCATAACGCAAGTTCGATTAACATATTTTTCAGTTACTGCTATTTGAAAAAAATTACACTTTTCACTTGTTGTTATTTGTTATTTGGTTTTTTTTTTTTTTTTTTTTTTAGGAGCATTAGCAACTAAGGCCATATTGCTCCGGAATATGCGGTGGTCATTCCCTGACCTTTCCGCATCCTCCATATTTGGTGGTGACGGGCTCGAACCCCGGTCTAATCAAGAAGCGTGTGCTACGCACTGCTGCTCCTTCCCACCTGGCTACGGAGGCGCCTACTTTTCACTTTAAATGATGCAAATTTCCAGTTAATGCGATCTTTTTTTTATGTGATAGTTGAAAAATATTTGAATTGCACACTAAGCTTGCCGCTCGTCGGATGAGCAAACAAGCTTTTGCCTGCCTCAGTGTGTTCCATCAGACATCAGAAGCAGACGTGTTACTTGTTTGTCTCCCACTAATAAAGTCACGTGCAGACTTTCATTTAAAAATTCTAATTTTTAAATGCAAAAAAAAAAAAAAAAAAAAAAAAAAAATTAATTTTTAAATGAGCCAAATGAAAATGTTACCACAGAGGAGATGATGGTAAAAGAACTAGATGAAATCCTTCGTATCGCAGAGAACCTGAAACAAAAGGTTTTAGGTTCTCTGCAATATATATTTCTTCAGGGCCTAGAGAAGATTGTTGTCAGCTATCGGAAATTGATTGATAAAAAAAAAGAACGCCAACACTGTTCAAATATTTCTGTAACAAACAGTTTCTTCATTGTGTATTTTATGCAATAAACCTTTAATTCTGTAATTATTTTCATTATATTTTACATGGTATACAGTTAAAAGGTATTTTTAAAATTCTTTACGGACATTTCTGAAGGTCATGGACCAATTATAATTTTTCCTATTGATTATTATATTCGATTAACGCGTTTCCGTTTTGCACAATATGATCATGGGGACAAATTAATCACATTAATCGAAGCCAGCCTGTATATGATGTGGAAATGAATATTACAATACAATTTAAATTATCAACTTTCTGATACTGCCACTGAAGCAACCATCAACGTAGTTGCCATCAATGTTCGAGGCTTAAATGGGAAAAAAGTGGAATTTGCACATAAACTAGGTTAATATGATATTGATACCCTCAATGTTAGATGCTTAAATAGGAAGGGAGTGGAATCTCTTCTGTTAATTCCATTGCTTTCTAGATTGATATAATATCAGAATAGTAGGTATCACAAAGGGAGCTACAGCTAAACAATAGTCAAAAACTAGTTTAATTTGGAAGTAAGAAATAACTTTTAGAGCTAGTTCAAAGTTTTGTTAACAAAACTTTAATAAAGCTTTCAGACTTGCCGCATTTTAAATATAAAACTTTCTTTCCTGAAAGAATGGCATTCATGACATGCTAATATGACTAGATGATGGTCTTGCAAATACAGAAAGTTCAGAATGGTGGACTCCAGAAGTTTGGGCAGCTAAAAAAAAGTAAAATTATTATAAGAAATTTTTGGCAATATAATTCAATGTAATTCATTGAATTATATTGCCAAAGATAGGAATCCCTTTGTTCCTATGTTGGTGGAGCCACTCCTATATCACTTTGTTTAGATCACTGTTGTTGGTTTAGATAGAACTCTTTATTGCATACAAACGCACATGCCGTACACAATACCCTTCACGGCTAAAAGCCAGGGGTTAACTCACTTTGTTTAGATCACTTTGATCTTAGATCACTTAGATCACTAAAGATCACTTTGTTTAGATTACTAAAAGTTTTCCTTTTAGTAATGCTGAAGTTGAATCCAGCTCACCAACAAACTAAAACATTTGATTTTTTAGTCCCAATGTCATATGTTGTAGATTTCCCAACACTATACTCCTCACAAAGTTGACATACACTTACACTATGATCTATTTTATCTGAATGCTTCCAGTTTTTGCTGGATTGTAAGTGCAAATCTTCTCTTGATCCTGCTCCAACATCTGATGAATGATTCTCTTGGTATTTCTTTTCATTATATTGTATATATATTTACACAATTGTAATTCAATGCTTTAAAACAGTTATCACCTGCCAAAACATATAAATCAGGGTTGGCCAATGAGTCGATTGCGATCTACCAGTCGATCGCGGATTTAATTTCGGTTGATCACAACAAATTTTAAATATACAGTCGTCCCTCAATTTGTGCACCTTGTGCAATGAAATTTTTGAGATGGTAGATCACGGCACATTTTGAAGGAAAAAAGTAGATCGCATCACAAATTAAGTTGGCCACTCCTGATATAAATGATTGAAAACTGTCACAACTCGTGCTACCAGCAAGCTCACCACTGACAGGTGGCTCATAAGCATCCCCCCCCACACACACACATGGTGGTAGTGGTGTAATGTGTTGAGTTGAAAATGACTGGCCAGTGATGCATATCATTTTTCACTTACTACAGTAATATGATTTAAAAATGGATGATCATAAAAAAATCCTTTTATAACAATTTGTTGGATGTTTCTGGTGTTGGGACTTCCAGATAAACAATCTTGTACCAGTGTTCTCCCCAGAAAATTTTGCCAGCCAGGTGGCATTATAAAGTAGCCTGGTGAGAAGTGTAATACTTCTCAATATTATAAAATTTTCTGTTATTTATAAATGTGACTTAAGCGATCCAGAGCAAAAATTGATTGCATAATTTAACATTATACGCTCCTGCCGCATTGATCTCGATCGCATAATATGTTCCAATCAATATTGATCGAGATCAGTGAGCAGTACCATACGGTATTGCTCACTGATCTCGAGAATCACTTAAATTTTGCAAGAATCACTTAAATTTTGCATGGGCGGTCAGTTAAATTCACTGGGTGGTGCGCCCATTCGATAAGTTCTGGGGAGAACACTGTTATATTGGATATGATTTTCATATATACAGTGGAGCTTGGATAATTGAAAGCTGAAGGGGCATCAAAATTATCTTAAATTATCCAAACTTCAAATTAAATAATTCTTTTTTATAGAATAGGCAGCTCAACATGCAAAAAAATAATTTGAAATAACCAATATTTCAAATTAAGCAATTTCAAATTATCCAAATACAGTTTAATTGTCACTTCCTTGGGTTCACTAAGGAAGGGATATTTACTCAAAAGTTCCATCTTAACATAATGAAAACATTAAGTTAGTAAAAAGCCTGTTTTGTGTAACCTTGTTTTATTCAACTGTTAATATGCCATTTTTCCCCCATTTAAATTTATTTAAATGTTTATTTAAATAATTTATTTAAAATTATTTAAATAAATTTACTTACAAGTTAGTGCAAATGCATGAGATCTGCTCGCAGCTAACTACTAAATAGTTATAAGATTGGCATCAATTATGGGTGGTGGCGTCTGCTGATAATAAGTAAAGTAGTCTTCTCCTATGGTGAAGAGTTACTTATTCAAGGTAGTGCAATATCATGGCATTTCATTGTGAAGGTATTCACAATATGAGATATATATAATGATGCCAATCTTGTAACTATTTAGTAGTTAGTTGCGAGCAGAACTGATGTATTTGCACTAACTTGTAAGCATGTTAACTCACTAGGCAACTTGAGGTTTTGCCCTAAAATGCAGCATAATTAAATAAATTTATTAAAACATAGGTAAAGAGGCCTGTGCACTCTGGATTCATTATGGTAAGTTATTATGTAGCACAGAGCGAAACGGAAGATAAAATAAAATAAATGACAAGTGAAACACAATATGTTAAATACATACAGTACAAAAAAGCTTTCGGTTATTATGGTAACCTTCATCACTGATGAAGGTTACCATAATAACCGAATATTTAACATATTGTGTTTTATAATTTAACATTAAACTTGTCATTTATTTTATTTTGTCTTCTGTTTTGCTCTGTGCTACCTAATAACTTACCATAAATTTATTAAATGTAATTATATTTTAATTTGTATGCATCAATTTTTGAATTTCTGTATAAAAAATCAGTCAAGTTAAAAAATCTATATATATCACTTAGAATTTATTTATTTTTTATTCAGTTTTTTAAGATTAGAATTTCACTACTACTATTCTTGTGCAGCCATTTTATTTTTCAGTTAAAAAGATTCCATATACATATTTGTATTAGTATTCATTTTGTAAGTTTCTTCTTATTTTTTCCATTGTTAATTTTTAGTGGTTGGCCTTAACATTCCCCAAGTCTGGAATCTATTTAGATACATGTAGAGAGTGTTATGAAGCATATGTTATATATAATTTTATGGTATTTCTCCTGAATTTTCTGTATTTTGAGATGGATCTCGAACAGACATTGGATACCAAACCTGCTGTTAAGCACATGATCCCACTATGTTGTCTGTCTCCCTGTCCTGGAGGAAGGTAAATATCTTGCTCCCTCTTGTATTATATTTATGTCTCTGAAAGATAGATTTGTAAAATATTTTTCTATTTATTGGAATGATTCCCACATTTATTCTTACTCACACACACACACACACACACACACACACACACACACACACACACACACACACACACACAAACAAATAAGGAATTATGCATATCAACCCATCAGTGAAAAATTTCAAAATTAAATAAGATCAAATTAGATTGTAGAACAAAGGTGACAGTAGGAGTGAAAAACACTGTGCTGCTCTGGTTTTATAACTAAGTAACTGCTTTTAGGAATTTGCAGCTATAAAAGAAGCTATTCCTGTGTGCAGTTACTTAATTACAGGCAGTTCTCGCTTTGCGAGTTTTTTATTTTCTTTTTTCAAAGTAAGTATCAACAAAATTGAAAATATGAACATTAATTGCAAAAAATGAATGTTAAACATTCATAAATACTGCATTTCAAACCACGCACGTAGCTATACAATACAGTGTACCCCGCTTTACGATATTAATCCGTTCCAGAGACACCATCATACCATGAAAATATCATAATGTGAACCCAGTAACACATTGTTTTTTGGTAATTCGTTCCACGACCTCGGAAGTTGAAATTTTCACTATATAACTCTCTAAAAAGTCGTTTTTATAGTGTAAATTGTATTAGTTACCAATTCAAATCAATAAAATGCACTACACTTTCATCGTTATCATATGTTCCATTATAAGAACCAATTTTGAACGCTTTGTGATATTTTTCTAAAGCACATTTCTGGAGATCACGACCATAAAACAATAAAAGCAATTTGCACTTTCCAGTTTATTGGACTTTTCTGTAACCAAGCAATTATAAACGGGTATAAACTCGATGTTATTGCATTTTTGAAAATACATAGCTGGAATTGTGTGGGTTTTTATGTTATTATGGTGAAATGTGTTTGCCCTTTACTGAAATCTTCAATCGTATAAAAAACATAAATAAATTTTCAGAATCTTCTCTTCCTTTTTTTAAAGCTTTGTAAACTTGTTGCTCCCCCACAAATCATGTTAGTTCCAATTTGTGTGTTCTGTTAAAAAATGTTTATGCATGCAATCGTGAAATTTATAATTAAAAGAGAAGATTATCTTGGAAATAAATGCCTCTTGAAGCATTTCTGATGAAGGCGACTCCTTGTGCAACAAACCAGCGAGTGGCGAGCCAATAATAAGTGATCAATGAGTGTGCATTTAGTCGATGATGAAGAATAACCATTCTTTAAAATTTGTTTGTCATAAATAAATTCTTTATTATTATAATTTGCTTGATTTTACAGGCTACGTTTTAATTTCTTTGGATAAATCAATCATTGTTTAAACATAAACTAATTAGCTAACTAATTTCATTGTTGAGAATGTAATCCCTATTTTTAACATCTATGGGATTTAATTCCGGCTTTATGAGCGCGCGCGCTAGGAACGAATTAACTCGTAAAGTCGAGAACTACCTGTATGGAACTAGCCTTTTTCAGTTACAGGAGTGTTTTCATTCCTGTAAATGAATACCTGCACAAAACGTGCTTTTCAAAAGACCTTCTATTGTGAGCTATCAGTATTAGTTCATATAAAAAACTTTTAGTAGTCTATTTGTTATTCAGGACTTACAGAGAATTATTAACTTTCCTGAATGCAGACAGACTTCAAAATATTGTTCTTGTATTAGATATACAGTAAACTCCCATTGTAGTGCTTTTGAAGGGACCGACCTCAAAGACCACCACAAATAGTGACCCCCCCCCCTTTTTTTGGAGGTTATTTTTCATTTTACATTATTGATATTTTGGTAGATAACATTGGTTTTAGTGTTTTTTTTTTTTTTTTTTTTTGCCGTTTATGAATCAGTGGTTTATATGTAAGTTGAAAACCTACGTATAAACCACTGATTCACAAACGCAAAAAACATATGAAACTGTGAACTACGTGTATGACTTTTATAGTGCTCTTTAGACAGTGCAATTGATGCTAAGCAAAATCCCAGCCGTAGTTGTTAATTTCAAGTGCCTTTCCTTTTATAGTGCTCTTTTATTGATTGCAATTGAATGGATGTGTATATGTGCATTAAGGCATAAAAATTTCAGTTTGTTTTGCCACAAGTGTGCATTCTGGTAGTGAATGTGCTAACAAATGGTCTCTTCCTGTTGTATGGATGTTGAAGGTAAGAAATGTGACATAAAATTTCAGAAGACATAAAGACAAGATTTTCTATATATTGTAAAATCTGGGATAGGTAACACATTTGCCTTTTGCACCATGTTCAGATGTGATTTTTTCAATTTTAAATGGCAGGAAATGTAATGTAATCAGACTTTTGCAAAGAGTAAGCATAAAGACAATGTACACTATGTAGAAAGGAATGCAAAAATAGACATAACACTTCACACTGACCATGGGTATTTTTATATGTGCCAGATGTTTATTCATATCATAGAACATTACCTTTGAGTTGTGCTAACCATGCAGAATCATTGTTGAGAAATATCTTATAGAGGGAAAGAATAGATGGTGATGGCTCTGTAAAATGTGCCATTTTTGTTTGCAAAGAGAGGCAGCTTGCTCTGAGTGCTACCACCAGAGGGTTAACTTTATGGTACAACAGTCTTTTTTGAACAACTGAAGGACTCTTTTAAAAAACTGTCTGGAACTTAATATTGATAATACACCTGCATTCAAGTAATATGGTATACCTAAAAACTGAGCAGCAAGGTATTAAAAGAGGAGACTGAGCACAGACTAACTGGTCTGTAGTTAGTAACTACAGACTGGTTAGTCTCACTTCAATGTTACAGGGATATCTCAAGGTCAATTATTAAGAAAGTGGCCCAGGGAAATTTAGAGAGAAATGGCATTCTGAAGGACAAACAACATGGTTTTGTTAAGGGAAAATCATGTTTTAATTAACCTGATAAATAAGCTATTTTGACACAGACACTCATGACCTGGATGTAGGGAACAATTTAAGCATACTGTATTTTGATTTTAGCAAGGCATTTAATTTAGTCCCTCATGAGGGGTTACTGTATAAGATGGAACATGTTGGGATTACTGGAAAGATTCTATGAAGGATTGCAGGGCAGAAGGTTGTGATTAATGGTTAGTTTTCAGATTGGTATGTAATGTCAGAAGTGAAGTTTTGCAAGGATTAATTCTTGGACCACTGTTGTTCCTGATTTTCATAAATGACATTGATGAAGGGATAGAAGGCATGTCAAAATTTACTGATGTAAAGGTTGGGAGAGTCGTTAATGATCAGTACCAAGCAGCACTCCTTCAGGATGACTTGTACAGGCTTCGAGTGGTTAGAAAAGTGGTAGCTATGTTTTAATGTAGCAAAATGCAAGACCATACACTTTAGTATTAGTAATGGCCATAGGGTGCAAGGAAGTCTAAGGCTTATGCTGCACCAGCCAAAAAAAAAAAAAAGAATAAAGTAATATTAATAAAAAATTAAATAAAAATAAATAATTAATAAATAATAAACGAAAAGGAAATAGACAACCTATGTGTTTCCCTCCTCCCATAGGTAACTATTCAACTGTCCTTTGAATTTCCCCAAACTGTCACCCTCTACCACCCGTGTTGGTAACTTATTCCAGTAATTTATAACTCACTGGCTAAAATAAAACTTCCTGCAATCCAGTCTAAATACCTCCCCCCCCCCCCCCGTAACTTGAATTTATGGCTTCTAGTTCTAGAATTATTTATAACCATGAAAATTTCACCCTATTCATTTACTTATGCCTTTGTGCCTCTCAGAGCCTTAAACACTTCAATCGTCTCCACTAAGGTGCCTAGTTTCCAAGCTCTGCAACCCACATATTCAAAGTCTTTCCTCATATGGATGCCCTTTTGCTGATCTCACCAGGCGAGTTACTCATCTTTGGGCCCTTTCAAGTGTCGTCTAACAATAGCCTTATATAATGGGATTATGATGTCCTTAACTCTACTAGCAAATGTTCTATAAATCATCGATAGGACACCATGGGCTTATTTTCCCTTCCTTGCAACCTGTCTACAATGCTCAGCGAACTTCATGTCTGACTGTATCATAACTCCCAAGTCTCTTTCTTCCACTACTGACTTTAGTTCAACTCCACCAAGTGTATAAGTTATTTTGAGGTTACTGTTTCCTAGGTGTAAGACCTTGCACTTTGTTGGATTAACGCTTAGCTGCCACTTTTTTGACCATCCCTGAAGTCTATCTAGGTCATTCTGAAGAAGCTCTGCTCGGCAGTGAACATTAACTACTCTACCAATGTTTATATTATCTGCAAATTTAGACATCATGCCCTCTATCCCTACTTCGAAATCAAAAACAACAGTGGTCCCAAGACTAATCCTTGGGGAACCCCACTTCTTACATAACACAATCTGATAAATAACCATTTATCACAATCCTCTGTCTTCTACCCTGAAGCCATCCTGCTATCCATCTAAGGATTTTCCCTGTGATTCCAACCTGTTCCAGCTTATAAAGTAACTGCTCATGTGGGACTTAGTCAAATGCTTTGCTTAAATCTAAATAACAATGTCGAAATTATTCCCTAAATCCAGCTCATGCGTGACCCTGTCAAAATAGCTAACCAGATTTGTTAAATGTGATTTTCCCTTTACAAAACCATGCTACATGTCCTTTAGAATTCCATTTCTATCTAAATGATCCTGAATTCCACCCTTGATCACTGCCTCCATGATTTTCCCTACTACTGAAGTTAGACTGACAGGACGGTAATTTCCCACCTCACTCTTAGAACCGCCCTTATGTATTGGAGATATATTGGCACTTTTCCAATCCATTGAAATTTGAAATTTTTTGTAGACAAGTTTCGAATACCTCTAGTATCATCGAAGATAGAGAAATAGATGAATTTTTAGATGTTTTTCAGTATCAGTTCTGTTAATTTCAGTGTCTGAACCCTACCAGAAGCTATGATGAAAGAATTGAAGTGGTTCTTGGTTGGGTATCTGGCAATCGCACAAAAAAGCTTGAACTATAATTAACCCAAGTCATGCTTGGAATTTTAACAATTCCTCATAGTATGCTGAGTATGAGAGAGTGTTCAGCCAGGAGGGAAAAAAAAAGCACCTTGGTTCAAATTTTCTCTTTTGGTGAAGCTTTGGATATGCTGTTGGCAGACAACAGAGCTATTATTATAACCAAAACTTTGACTTAGCTTCTTTGAAGATGGCAAAGGCTGCAAACAGTATCTATCTTGAAGCAGTCATAATTAGTTGATGTCTAACAGACAGTCCAAAGAGTGTTCATATAACTAGCAAAAACAATAAGAGCAAAAAGCTTGCTAATAAAGAAAGCCTTTTTCTGTTATTAATGACCCTACATAGTTTGATGAGTAAGGTAGATGCCCTAGAAGGAAGGAAGGAACGAAAATAGGGATCCCATCAAGCTCTGTTGCCCAACTTAATGCCAGAGCTCACGCTTGTGCATTCGGAATTATTCCACCACTCCTTTGTACAAAAAGGGGTGGTGGAATAGGACCCGGAAACGTGTGCCAGAAGCAAAAGTAGATAATGTTGTAGAGAAGATATCTTTTAAGGGCACAAAAGGCGATATTCTTGTACACATCAGCACCAATGATATTAAGAGTAAGAGATCTGAGGACTTAACAAGTACAGGACAATGTTGGGAAAAGGTCATTAGTTAGGATTGAAATTGAAAGTGTTTGCAATTCTGCCCAGACATGATAGGAGTGAGTATATGTTGAGAGCCTTGTCAATTTGGCACTGGAGAGAATATGCAATATCACGGGGTAGAATTTTTCTCAGCATGGTCTGTGCTTCTTAACAAGACTGTTTTTACAGGGATAGGATACACTTAAACAGAAGGGATATAAGAATATTTAGTGATGCTATTGAGGCAGTGATGAGTGGGTCGGAAAACTGCTAGCTTGGGGAGGGCATACACTGACTAATAGATTAACCAGAGCTGCAGGCAGAGGTGAAGGTGATTCTTGTATTACATCTATTGTAAAATGCAGCAGCCTGGAAAGCAAGGTGTTGGGGAATTCAGGCCCTGCTGTGGATCATCATGTAACAAGTGAACACGTAGGCTGTGTAAGGGTAACTAAGGTAAGAACACGTGCATGTTTATCTGCATATACACTAATGCTGGGAGCATTGTAAATAAACTTGATGAAGTTGATATACTGATTAAGTCATCAAATGCAGACATTGTAGGGATAGCAGAGACATAGTGTCACTCAGATATAAGTGATGCTGAATTTGAATATGGGAAGTGCAATGTATACAGGAAGGACAGACAGGACAGAAAAGGTGGAGGATTTATGCTCCTAGTTATGAAGAATATTAAATCTAAATCAGTGCATCCAGTTGACATAGGTGACCAGTACAATGTCGAGTCAGTTTGGTGTGTAATATAAGCACTGGGAAAAAAAAATTGAGAGTAGGAGTGTGTTATAGGCATAATGACTGTGATGAGTATACCAAACAGCTATATAGAGAAATAGAGTGGGCCAGTAAATGTTGACTGGAATTTGTGGATTGGTTACTCATACACTAGCAAGACTTTTAGATGACTGTTTTCTTCAGCAGCAACCAGAATG
This sequence comes from Mastigoproctus giganteus, assembly GCF_048544385.1. Lineage (NCBI taxonomy): Eukaryota > Metazoa > Arthropoda > Arachnida > Uropygi > Thelyphonidae > Mastigoproctus > Mastigoproctus giganteus. The sequence continues at coordinate 64,948,986 of NC_143585.1, read as the reverse complement.
GTGAAGGGAACAAAAGGGTGCACTTACCTAGAAAGGCAAATTTTGCAAGTTGCATTGTCTTGAGACTAGTCACATACTGGATGATCTGATCGAGTGTTTAATGGATTGAGTAAGCTGAATGTGAATGGCATTCTTCCTCTTGCTGAGACTACACACATGAGGGGCATAAATTTAAGTCGAGGAAGGATAGTTGCAGGATACATATGCGAAAGTGTGCCTTCAGCCAGGATTGTTGAAACAGGCTTCCATTTGTTGTTGTGGAAGTGGATGGTTTCAATAAATTCAAGGAAGAACTATACAAATTTTTGGACAGTAGTGATGGGAGACAAACCCTGCTGTACACAGAGAGCTATAACTTCTCAAATATCTATTATATATTATTAAATTCTCAGGTGAAAAGAAAACTTAGTTAACTTTAATCCTTCTAAAACCAATTTCCAATTTATTTCTCAGCAAACAAAATCTGCCATTCCCATGCTCATCTCCAACAATGCTTGGATTTTTAAACGATATCAGATATCTTTTCTTGAGTTGACCATGACTTTTTCATATCGGAAATATTACTCTCTCTCTCTCTCTCATGCACACAAAGTTGCCTTATTTCCAAGTACATTGTTCTTCTGAATTGATACTTGTAATTCTACCTTTCTTGCAAAACTGAACACATCAACCTAGCCATCATCTGTTCACAGCTCAACTCCAAACTTAATGAACTAACTTTTCCTCATCTTTATTTATTCTTTCTACTTCTGTGTTTTTTGTCAAGTCCCTTGTTATTTCCTAAAAAAAAAATTACAATCTACAGAAATTTGTCTAACATCATTAAGTATCTTATGATATCAACTATTAGCAAGCGAGCGAGCGAGAGAGAGAGAGAGAGAAAGAGAGAGATCATACATTGATACAAAAACAGTGGATTTTTCCTAAGTTTTATGAACTTTGGTGAGTATTATTTTGTAGATTTGTATTTTGTACATTTCTGTTTCACAAACTATGAAGAGTGATACAGAAAGATCTGAAACATTACCCTCCTAATTGATGCGGTCAATTCAAAATGCCAACCTAAAATATTACTAAACATGCACTAGTCCTAAATTAATTCCATGCAGTGCATTGCTGAATAGATTCAATTTGTACTTTTTCCACTTTTTAATTTATACATTTTCTGTAGGAAATTGTTTTTTTTTTTTTTTTTTTTCCCCTTTTATTTTTCACAAAAACCTGAAGTATTTTCATAAAATTAACTTCTTATTGCTCAGTGAATAAAATTGTATTTATTTATTTACTTTTTTTTTTTTTTTGTTATTATGAAGCTTATTATTATTATTAAATCCGTTTATTAAAGTAGCAAGTGTTTGCTTTCACCCCTTATACACAGCCGACTGGCTAGAAGGGTGTACAAAAATGCAAGAATTGCAATTATTTACAATATAAGAAGGGTGTACAAAAATGCACGATTACAATTATTTACAATATTTACACAAGTGCATATATTTATAATATTATTTACCAAATTCAGTTAATGACAAAATTATAGTTGAAGTAAGCTGTTTGCTTCAGAGAGGCTCTTCACTCTGTACTGCTTGCTTTTGGAGTATTTCACAGGGTCTATTGCCAATGAATTGAAAAGGTTGACTGAGTTGTTTGGGAAGAAATTCTTCAGACAGCACACGTTGCACAGTATAGATTGCAACGGTAGGTAGGGGTTGTCATTACTGCATCCAGTACGTGGAGTAGAGATAAGTCCTCAAAGACTGGGGGGCATCAATCACATCGGTAAGCATCTGAGAAAGAAAAAAAAATATTCCTGGATGAAATGTGAACTCTCTAGGGAGTGATATTTAAGGTAGTATATAAAACAGCCCAGTGACCCTGTTCATCCATCGCATTACCCAGTACTCGACTGCCAGAAATCAGTTTATGTACGACGTCGGGGCAGAAGACCAGTTGGCGATGCATAGAGTGCGATAGGTTGTAGGCACTGCTGGACGTATCCTCAGACTACATCGACGTTCAGTAACCCCGTCAGCTCTTGTCAAATTGCCCACATCACGGAGAAAGTCTTCAATTTCATGGTCGAGAAATGGGTCTGAAAAGTGAGGCCCTCATTCCAAGTCATGCTGAGATCGGTGTGAGACTTCACTTTCCTTATCTGTAATCCGTTGTGGTAGGCTGTGATGTCATTTTTGATTCTCTTTTTTGTGAAGGTAAGTTGAACTGATTTTGATACATTTAGTTCCAGACCTATTTGCAGTAGATAGGCTACAAGGCTGTCAATCACGATAGAGACTCGCTGATTTATCAGGTGAGTTTGTTCAGCTTCTTTACATGTTATGTTAGATCGTTGAGTGGGAGAAGACAGAGAGTGGTAATCAGTGGACACTGCTCTTTGTGGACTAATGTTATTAGTGGAGTCCCTCAGGGTTCAGTGTTGGGTCCATTGTTGTTTTCTGTATTTATAAATGATATTGATGATGGTATATTAGGCTTAATGTCCAAGTGTGCAGACGATACGAAGATTGGCATGGTTATTAATGATACTAATGACAGTATGCTGCTCCAACAGGATCTAGAAAAGTTGAGCAGATGGGCAGAGAGGTGGCAAATGAAGTTTAACATTGACAAATGTAAAGTACTACATATGGGAAGCAGTAACCCCAGAGTAACATATCAACTCTGTGGTACTACACTGACAGTGGTAGAGAATGAAAAAGACCTGGGAGTAATTGTGCAGGCAGATATGAAGTTTTCTGAGCAGTGCAGACAGTCTGCAAGAGTAGCTTATGGTGTCTTGTCAATGATATACAGGAATTTTTCTAGCAGGGATAAGGAGGTGATTATCCCCTTGTATAAGGCAATGGTCAGGCCACACCTTGAGTACTGTATACAGGTCTGGAGGCATTTTAAGAAGGATGTAGAGCTGTTGGAACAATACAGAGAAAGGCAACAAGATTAGTGAATGAAACAAAGGGTTGCTCTTACGAAGAAAGGCTTAAGTTTTGCAGATTACAGTGTTTGGAGACTAAGCACCTGCAAGGTGATCTGATTGAGGTGTATAAAGCCTTGAATGGTTTGAGCATGCTCAATGCTGATGGGATTCTTCCACTTGCTCAGAATAATCACCTGAGAGGGCATAAATTCAAATTGAGGAAAGACAGTTGTAGGATAGATGTGTGGAAGTTTGCCTTTAGCCAGCGGGTAGTTGATTGGTGGAACAGACTTCCATCTTTTGTTGTGGAAGTTGATAGCCTAAATAAATTTAAGGCTGAGCTGGACAGGTATATGGAACAAACAGAGGGGTGAAATGGGAACGTTTTTTTTTTTTTTTTTTTTGGCTGATGCTGCATAAGCTTGCTTTCTTGCATCATATGCCTCTACTAATGCTAATGCTATGTATAATTTGAGGTTATCTTCAAACAGGCCTATGGGGCTGGGAATTTTCATACTATAATAATTAATGATAAACACCAGCCAAGAAATTGAACTGAAAATTTACTATAAAATAAAATAATATACAGCGAAATGTGATGAAAATAAAAACACTGATTAAATATATAGTTACAATATAATTTAAAATATAGTTAAAAGCAGTAAAATTAGCTAAAATAAACTGGGTTAAAAGCGATAAAACAATGAAACCTGGAGCTTTTGGAGAACTGCCGTCTCCTTCAACAGCATACTACTAGTGCTAAGACACGTGGAGACGGCAGTTCTCCGAAAGCTCCAGGTTTCATTGTTTTATCGCTTTTAACCCAGTTTATTTTAGCTAATTTTACTGCTTTTAACTATATTTTAAATTATATTGTAACTATATATTTAATCAGTGTTTTTATTTTCGTCACATTTCACTGTATATTATTTTATTTTATAGTAAATTTTCAGTTCAATTTCTTGGCTGGTGTTTATCATTAATTATTATAGTAATTTGAGGTTGTCTGCATATGATGAGAAATCAGTGTACCTTGCGAGGAAAGGTTCAAGGGCAGCCGTGAACAGTAGACCGGACAGGACACCTCCTTGCAGTACTCCTCTCGTTATAATGCACTCCTGTTGGAAGGATTTATAGTTGATGATGGGTTGTCTTAGTGTAAGGATGAGGTTGATGGTTTTTAGCAGGCTTCCAGTAATGCCAAAGTACTTTTATAGAATGTAGATGAGAGTGGGAATTGAGAGCTTATCATAAGCAGATGAAATAACAAGGAAGATGACATCCAGCTGAGATTTACTGTTGAGAGCAGTTTGAATTTTAAATAGGGTGTCCAGTAGGTTTTCATATGTAGATCTTTTGAGGATCACAGTAAGCAGATTTTTGGATCTATGAGAGAAGCAATGTTCGATCAGTGCTGATAAGATAGTTTTCACAAACACTTTTAATAGAGAGCAGCCACTGAGATCGGTCTCAAGTCCTTAGGTTCCTTAGGGTTTCTTCTTTTGGGTATGGGTTGTACCCTGTAGTGATTCCACATTGTCGAGATTGATCCAGAATTCAATATGCGAGTAAAGATTACAAGAAGGGGCTCCACAATGAAGGCACTACACACTTTAACCATGAATAGAGGGAAGCCATTAGGACCAATTGTAGATTTATTAGGAAAGTCTATTGGTGGTATTTATAAGGTGTTGTTTTGTTAGAGTTATAGTTGAAAGGGGCTGTCTGGAGTGCATGACGAAATCACTTAGGTTTTGGGTTTTTGGGTGTAATGACACCTCGTTGAAAGTTAAAGATACCCATTTCTGAAATACCTTCTCATCAATATGGAAATCTTTGTTGCATTTGGATGTAATACATTTGGAGTGGTTTATTCTATTGAGTACCAGCTGCCAGATTGCTTTTCATTTACAGTTGAGGAAGGTTGCCTGCTAGAACATATATTGAAAGTAATAAGAATTCAAATGCATAAAATGCTAATATGATGTTTTAGCTGAAAAATTATTCAGTATAAAAACTGAATAGTTAGGCTTGTGTAATTTTTTTATGATTTTTATTATAAAAATTATTTGTTAAATTTATTATGATTCATATGCTTTATGATTGATGATTTATGATTTTATACAGGGTGTCTCAAAAATATTGGTACGAATGTTTAGGGAAGGTAGGTAACATCTAAAGGAATGTGAATCGCATAGGAACCCATAACCGGAAACATCACTGTATGTAGGTAGACGGCGCTGTTCATCAGTTCGCAAGAGGGAAAATTTCTGGTTTACTCATTCAAGCAGTAGTCGCCGCATGAAGAGCATGCATCGATATGCGAACTGTGAGCTGGCACACATGCATCTAGTGTATGGATTAGCAGAGGGAAATGGTTTGTTTGTTGTTTGTTATTTTGGTTTTTAGGAGCATTAGCAACTAAGGCCATATTGCTCCGGGAAATGCGGTGGTCATTCCCTGACCTTTCCGCATCGTCCGTATTTGGTGGTGACGGGCTTGAAGCCCGGTCTAATCAAGAAGCGTGTGCTATGCACTGTTGCTCCTTCCCACCTGGCTACGGAGGCGCCTTAGAGGGCAATGGACGAGCCACTCAACGAATTTATGGAGAACGCTTCCCAGACAGACATGTATCGGACCACCGTTTGTTTGCGCATGTGCATCAAAATTTGTGCGATTATGGGTCATTTAGAGGTAACAGGAGTAGTGCGGGCAGACCACGTTCAAACTCCCGCCATGGAAGAAAGTGTGTTGAATGCCATCCAGAATAATCCTACTACCAGCACACGTGCTGATAGTAGGATTATTCTGGATGGCATTCAACACAATGAGACACTCCTAAGGCCTCTGCCTTAGGAGTGTCTCGTTGCAGTGTACAGCATGTCTGGCACGACGATTCCTTACACCCCTTTCATCTCCAAAGGGTTCAGTTACTGCTCCCCCAAGATCATCCTGCACATGTGGCTTTTGCGCAGTGGTTTCTCCAAGAAAGTGTTCAAGACCTGAATTTTCCAGTCTATGTGTTGGTCACGGATGAGGCTTATTTCACTCAGGAAAGCTTTTTCAATCATCACAATGCTTGTGTGTGGGCTCACGACAACCCACACGGTGTGTGCCCCCATTCGGCACAACATCGCTTCGCAATAAATGTATGGTCTGTGACTGCTTAGTCAGCCCATACCTGTTACCATCCCACATGAACTCCGCTAAATATCGGATCTTTCTTGAATAAGTTCTACCAGGGTTACTTGACGATGTTCCAGCAAATGTGAGATGCAACATTTGGTTTCAACATGATGGGGCACCTGCCCATTATGGAAGGTGTATTGTTCGTGACCATTTGAACAGGTGTTTTGGGCGTCGATGAATTGGCCATGGTGGACCCGTTGCCTGGCCCCCACGCTCACCTGATTTATCGAGCCTTGATTTCTTTCTGTGGAGCCCTCAAATCTATTGTGTATGAATCGCCTGTGGAGACGGAAATGGATCTCGTGGCGAGACTCGTCTGCGCTGCTGCTACTGTCAAAGAAACTCCAGGTGTGTTCGACCGTGTCCGCCAATCCATGCTGCGTCGGTGTCATGCATGCATTGCTTCTCATGGTGGAACCTTCGAGCATCTGTTGTAACATCATGAAATGCATCCATCTCATACTCCATTGTTAATATTATGTCAAATAAATGTTTTCCACTAATTACTGTCTTGTGTCATTTCTGCTTCTTGTGCCTCTGCTACTACTTTTCCATGACGTTTCCGGTTATGGGTTCCTATGCGATTCACATTCCTTTAGATGTTACCTACCTCCCCTAAACGTTTGTACCAATATTTTTGAGACACCCTGTATATTGTTATAGGGAAGTGGGAACAGGGTGTTTTATTTAAAAGACAAGGGCAATCACAAATACATGTTTTATTTATTTATTTTTTTATTTCTTTACATAAGTACAACGATTAAAATGCTTATAATACAAAATGAAACATCCTATGCAAAAAAAATTTACATTCCATATTATATAAAAAGTTATTTTAGTGGTACAGATTTTGTTTTGTCAATGACACTGTTTGTCCTTTCATCCAATAAAATGATCCATTCCATCATACTGAGCATCTACACTGAGTGGACAGAAATGATGTATTCCCAATACACTCTTGATACTATTGAAAGGGGATAGTGCAATTTCTGTACCACCTCTGCAATAGTAACTCATGCGTCAGGCATCCACTATCATTCCTCTTTCAAAGTTGGTTAACTCACAACATTTATTCATATTGACATTGAAGTACCATATATGTGAATGCACTGTACCTGTATACCTGCCGAGCAGTGGGTTTGTCCACTAGCAAGAGGGGTAATTCCAAAAAAGCCCCACTAATGACAGTGTTGCGTTGCCCAGAAACCAGGTATCCCATGAATTCTGTCCATTCAGTGTACTACGAGTGATGATGATGGGACATATCTGCATTTAACTCTTTTTGTGTGTAAATTTCTATAGGGAATTGCTACTACCTCATGAAATTTTAATGCATTGAGTACCTTTTTGCCATGCAAACAATTATACGAAATCCAAGAGTTGATCAGCGTCATATCTAAAATTCACACAAAAATGAACCAATATCAATTTTTTATCTCATATCTGTACTCTGTATTTTCTTATCAACCAGTTATATAAGTTGGTCTTACGTTGTCTTAATTGTTACCAATAATGATGCACTTATTGTCATGTTATCATACATTTGTATTGAATCTGTGAGTTTGTTTGGTTAATCCTTTGAGTTGAGCAGGCATTTTTCACAAACTGCACTGCTAGCTTAAAAACCAATGTTTTTTTTAATTGAATCATTGAATCTTGTTTTTTTTATAAAAATTGTCAAAAAATTTTTCATTTTGTTCAAAAAGCATGTTCATTTGAATTTTCCACACAACTGAACAATTCAGTGACCTTTTTAACCTAAATTCAAACCGGGTTTTTTGTATAGAATGTAAATTTGAAACAATGACTAGTCATTCTCAGAGTTCCCAAAATTCTAATCAAATAAGCTTAGCTTTTTCTGGATGAATTGTTTCAACCCACACTGTCCATAGTATTTTACTATTATTTCATCTTTTTTTTTTTTTTTTTTTATGTGAACCCCAAACACGAGAGGTATTAGAACCTATAGTACTTAGTACCGTGCTTGGGTTGGAGGTTGAGAAGACGAAAGAAGATATTTGTTGACATTGGACTTGAACTTCTGTAGATTGTAATTTTCAGGAAATACGTATGAAGGAAGGTTGTTCCAGAAAACGGCAGTTGAATGAATAAATGAGGAAGATGAAAAGTTGGTTCTGTGGGTTTGAAGTTGGACAGTAAATGGATGATGGCTGGTGGCGGCACGTGTTCGGACTGTTTTGAAAGAGAGAGCGGGAATTATAGAAGCCAATTCAGAAGAACAGTGCCCATGGAAATATCTGTAGAAGAGGCATGCAGCAGAAACAGTACGTCTATGAGAAAGCGAGTGGAGAGACTCCGTTAGAGATGAATCATTAATTAACCTAACTGCCCTCTTCTGAATGGAATCAAGAAGCCTGAGAGAGGTTTTGGGGGCACCACCCCAAATGTGGGAACAATATTCCATGGCAGGGCGGATTTGCGATTTATACAGAGTGAGCAGCTGTTTGGAAGAAAAGTAACGCTGAGAGCGAAAGAGAAAACCAAGTTTTTTAGATGCAGAGGAAGCAATATTTGTAATGTGCTTGTGCCAAGAGAGATTAGAAGTCAGGGTAATCCCCAAAAGAGATATATCCTTTTGCCTAGAAATTGGAGTGTCACTAAAGATAAGCATAGGAGCAGAAGAATCCTTTTTGCGAGATATAAGACAAGACTGAGTTTTAGAAGGGTTGAAATCAACTAAGTTGTCTTTGCCCCACTGGAGAATTACCTGAAGATCGGCATTTAAGGAATTGGTAGCAGATTTTCGAGAAGTTGAAGCTGATTGAGCAGGGCAAGGTTTCTCAAAATGGAAAGTTGAATGCAATGTGCTATCATCGGCAAAACTATGGATAGGATTTCCAGTCAATGGAAGAAGGTCATTGATATACAAGAGGAAAAGAGTGGGGGAAAGAACTGAACCTTGGGGGACACCGGCATTAGTGGAGAAGTTAGAAGACAGAGAGCCATCTACCATCACCCTCAGTGAGCGATCAGAGAGAAAACTGGATAACCAATTACTAAAAACAGTTGGCAAACCATAAGATGGAAGCTTGTTTAGAAGACCTTTATGCCAAACACGATCGAAAGCCTTTGAGATGTCAAGAGCAACTGCTTGTGTTTCACCGAACCTTTCCATTGAAGTAGTCCATAAATGGGTAACATAAGCCAGAATATCACCAGTGGATCGACACCGACGGAATCCATACTGGCGATCGTTGATCAGACGGAAGGTTTCTAGGTAGTTTAAGAGTTGGCGGTTAATTGATTTCTCCATTACTTTAGAAAGAGTAGAAGTAATTGCAATGGGACGATAATTGGATGGGAGGGATTTGTCACCCTTTTTAGGAACTGGCTGGATATGAGCAAATTTCCAAGCAGAAGGAAAAACACCTTTGGAATAAGAAAGTGAAAAAAGGCGGCAAAGAATAGGAGTAAGTTCAGGAGCACAGATTTTGAGAACAAGTGGAGAAATACCATCAGGACCTGGAGCTTTCTTAGCATCAAGATTCATCAAAATCCTTCTGATATCCTTTTGACGGAAGACCACAGGAGGCATTGAATGGACCGTGTTGGGAATGGTGGGAGGTGTTTTACCAAGTTCATTAATACATGAGCTGGAAGAAAAATGGGATGCTAGCAGGTCAGCTTTATCCTTGGCTGAAGTGACAACAGAACCATCTGGTTTGGATAGAGGTGGAAGCAGAGATGGGCAAAAGTTGCGGCCAATAACTTTGGCAAGAGACCAGAATGCTCGGCTACCATTAGGGCAAGAAGCAAGTTTTCTACTCTTAGCCTGTTCAAACTCTAGTTTGGACTGATTAATAACTGCTTTACAATTGTTGCGAGCTTTGGTGTAGGCAGAAAATGAAACTGAAGAATTAGAAACAAGCCAATTACGATATGCAACATTCTTCTCTTGAACAGCCTTAGCACATTTATTGGAAAACCAAGGTTTAGATAAAGGACGAGATTTTAAAGTGGAGTGTGGGATAAAGGATTCCATTCCTGCAAGAATAATTTCACTGACACGATCTGAGCAAACGTTGACATCAGGAGTTTTGAAACAGTAATCTGACCAAGGAAAAGAAGAAAAGAAGTCTCGCAGGTCATCCCATTTTGCATTCTTGTAATGCCAAACAACACGAGGTTGGGAATAGCCATGAGATAAAGGTTCCATTGGAGAAGAGACAATCACCAAGTTGTGATCTGAAGTGCCTAAAGGACCTCTCACTTCGACCGTGTACTTAGAAGGGTTGTTTGTGAGAAAAAGATCAAGCGTATTGGCTGTATGATTCGGATTGTCCGGTATTCTTGTAGGTAAATGAACAATCTGTGCTAGGTCATTAGTAATTGCAAAAGCCTCAGCATCTCGACCTGCTGGGTCGGTGTGACTAGAAAACGGAAGCCAGCTGGAGTTGTGAACATTAAAATCACCAAGGAAAATTACCTCACTGTTAGGAAAGTTGGACTGGAGAAAGTCAAGTTGCAACGAGAGGAAGTCAAAGAGCTCCAAGTGATTAGTGGAGTTGGGAGAACGGTAGAGACAACAGATGAATTTGACACAATGAGGTAGAGAGATTTTAAGCCAGAGAAGATCAAAGAGAGGAGATTCCAAATTGCCAAGTCTCTGACAGGGAATATCAGAACGGACATATGCACAAGTACCACCTTTGAGGCGAAAGGAATCATACAGCGAATAATTTGGGCATCTGAGATGAACAGTAGTTGAATCAACCGATAACTGAGATTCTGTCAGAAAAAGTACATGGGGTTTGGCAGACTGCAAGTGGAAATGGACATCGTTGAGATTAGAATTGAGACCACGTATATTTGTGAAATGAATTAGGAAATCCTTGGGAGGTTTAGATCTTTTCGCAGATAAGCTTGTTCTATTAGTTTGACAATTCATGGTGTATTCAATAGTAAGAAAAAGTGGGTGGGACATGCTGTATGAAGTAATGAAATTTTTGGATATGGCGTACATGTGGGAAGAATATACCCAGATCCTTGACAAAACGTGGCCTCGACAATGCTCCCCGCATACACACTACTCGGACTCCCTCCAGTCACTATCTGGCAGAGTAGAGGTAGCAAGATTATACACTAGCTGATCCGGAAGCCTCCTAGAGAGTTACCAATAGGTTCGGTCCGGTGTACTAACTAGCGGCCGGCCTGCGAAAACCGTTTTAGAGCTGTACCCTCGAAATGTAAGGAATATTGGATCTCGCCACAACGTTCATCATAACCTCAAGAGTCATCAATCATACTGCATGATGGAAGAGATAGGGAAGGGTTGACCGGAACTTAGCTCTAGAGACTAAACATGGGTTCCACCACTTCGAGCCTCCAATAAGCAAAGTGGTGGTATTTCACCGGTTGATGAGTCATCTACCACCTAGTACTGCCTGGTAACATAGAGGGGCGGCATTCCTCCATGTGGTGTGGGCGCCACACCTCGACCCCTGCTTACGTTGGTTCACACCTGGGTGGTCACCCACCATGTGCTTGTGCATGGAGGTTATACCCAGGATTACTAACAGTCCCACCATCGTGAAGGTGCAAGCAGAGGATTTGGTTGTCACAGACCGTCCGGACTTCGCCGAAATTGGGTCCACTTGACTTGAGTGTCACCCGAATATCAGTTCCATCAGCGTTTTAGACTCCCAGGTAGCAAGTACAGCTTGTCTGGCACTGAAATGATAATAAATATAAATAGAGAATTTATATTTATGTGATTTGTACTGAAGGTCTTAGTTTTTATGCCTGTCACTTTGAAAGTTAAAATATATATAGTGTTTCTGACCAGTGTCCTAAAAATAGGACAGTGATTTATTTCTACTTACGAGAAACCTCAAAAATAGATTATTTTATTGTATGTACCAGTAATGCCAAATCTAATGCTAAAATCAAAAAAGTTGTAAGTTCTATAAACAGTCGTTATTCTATTTAAAAATTATTGGTAAGATCTCACAACAGTGAAATTAGGCAGTTTTCAAAATTTTGTAATTGAAATATTGAAAACTGCCTAATTTTTTAAACTGACTGTCAAATTTAACATAAATGTTTTTATCATTGTAAATAATGGTAAAAATACAAATTATAAAATCCATGGATTGAAATAGATTGACTGTAACAGTTTTTGTAAGAAAAATTTGTCATATAATTGTAATAGTGGGATTTAATAGATTAAGTGCAATTTAATAGATTAAGTGCAATTTTTTAGGCTATAGCCAACATTTTTGCAGAGTTTAAAACTAATAAAGAAAGAATTTACTGAGTTACTTTCAATTTGGCTATTTGATAAGTAGATTTTCTAAATTTTCCATAAAAGAAATAAAGCAGTTTTTATGTTATATTAATTCTTAATTATTTAGCTTTATTCAACTACATGCATTTTTTTTTTTTTTTTTTTTTTAACAGGTATTTCATTCAAACTTGCAAGCATGGTATTCTTCAGTATACAGTTATTCGTCCATTAACAACAGTTATAGCTTTGTAAGTGTTTTTTCTCTCCCTATCCCTACTTTGATAATTTATATAAAGAAATAAAAATGTGCTTTTTTTTTTTTTATTGATTTGTAATATTGTAACCATGGTAAAATTAAAATATCATATTTGTAGTAGCCCTATTAATTAAAAAGAAATAATAAAAATCCATATGGTCATGCAAGGTTGTCTTACACCCTAACATATAAGATATTCTAATGCAATGATATGAATTTGACTCATTAATTATTTTCTAGTTAATGTTATTATATGAGGTGCTACCCAAAAGTTCCTGAAATGTATTTATAAAATAAATTAGACTCACCCTGGGTCTTATTCTCACCGTCACCTTTGAAGTGGTCCCCTTGAGAGTGTAAACACCAATCCCAGTGCTTCTCCCATGATTTGAATGCATCCTGAAAGTCCTTTGTCATAGTGTTCAGCACCACCGGCCATTCGGTTTGGATATCCTCTATGCCGTCAAATCTTCAACCCTTCACCTTGATTTTCATTGTTGTGAAGAAAAAGATGTTGTGCAGGGGGCTAAGTCTGGAAAATAAGAGGGGTGGGGGAGATTATCATGTTGTTGGATGTCAAAAACTGCATCACAGTGAAAGATGTATGGACCAGTATACTGTCATGATGAAGGACCCAGTTCTTTATGTGCCACTTCTCTGGACGTTTCCTACTGACAGCTTCCCTTAACTGCCTCAGGATGTCACAGTAGAACAACACAAAGCTGATGGCCAGACCATCAACTTTGTGGCCAGGAGGGATGAATTCCTTATGGATAATCCCCGTCAATGTCCAAAAAACAGATCAGCATGGACTTCACATTGCTCCTCACCCGTCGGGCTTTCTTCGTCCTGGAAAAGATGGGCTCTTCCACTGGGATGATTGTTGCTTGGTTTCTGGGTCGAACCCATACACCCAACTCTCATCACCAGTGACGACCGTAGAAAGGAAGTTTTGATCACTCCTGGCCCGTCCTTGAAGATCTTTGCTAATTTCCATGCGATGCTGCTTTTGGTCTTCACTCAGTAACCATGGCACGAACTTGGCTGCAATCCTTCTCATATTCAACTCATCTGACAAGATTCACTGATGCGTGTCATACGATAGTCCTACAATGCCACAAATGTCATGGATGGTCTGCCTGCGATCTTCACAGATCGGTGCCCAAACTTTTGTGACATTTTCCAGGGTGGTGCTCGATGATGGATGCCCAGAGCGATTTTTGTCATCAACCGACATTCGACCGTTTTCAAAACAGTTAAACTAGTGGTAGGTCTGCCTCTGGCCTAATGCATTGTCACCAAAAGCTTGTTTCAGCTTCTTATGGGTTTCTGCTGCTGTATCGTTAAGAAGGAAACAAAACTTGATGCAAGCATATTACACTCTCACATCAGCCATCACAAACTACGTGAAACGCACTGCCAAAGAACTGGGCATAAATATTCGATGACTCTATCCAGTCCGAAGCCACGTGGCACACTGATTCACAAATGATGCATGCAGTGTTACCTAGTGCCTAAAGTCCGTACTAGACGTAGTTCCCACGCAACATTCAAATTTCAGGAACATTTGGGTAGCACTTCATAAAGAATTAAAAATAAAATATTGTATTGATTATGGCAGTAGGTATAAAAATTAAGTA